>NC_068953.1:30374869-30677900 GCF_026419915.1 Harpia harpyja
GTAGCAGGGGAGGGGCCACAGGGGCAGCTCCTGTGAGAAGCTGCTAGAAGCTTCCCTGGCTCCAAGTCGGGCCTGCTGCTGGCCAAAGCCGAGCCCATCAGCAATGGTGGTAGCGCCTCTGGGAGAACGGATTTCAGAAGGGGAACCGGTAGTGAGGAGGGGGATTGGGATGTGAGAGGAACCCCTCGGCAGATACCGAGGTCAGTGAAGAAGGAGGGGGAGGAAGGGCCCCTGAGGAGGTTGGTGCCCCTGCAGCCCGTGGTGAGAGGGCAGGCTGTCCCCCCCAGCCCATGGAGGGGAGCGGGGGAGCGGAGGCCCCCCAAGATGGCCGTGACTCCATGGGAAAGCCCGCGCTGGAGCGGCGTGTGGCTGAAGATCGGCCTGCAGAAAGGACCCACGCCAGGGAAGTTTGTGAGGAACTGCAGCCCACAGAAAGGAGTCACATTGGAGAAGTTCGTGGAGGACTGTCTCCCGTGGGAGGGACCCCACAGCGGAGCAGGGGATGAGTGAGGAGTCCTCCTCCCCCTGAGGAGGAAGGAGCGGCAGAGACGACATGTGGGGAGCTGACCCCAACCCCCATTCCCCGTCCCCCTGCGCCGCCGGGGGGGGGAAGAGGTGGAGAGAACCGGGAGTGGAGTTGAGCCAGGAAGGAAGGAGGGGTGGGGGAAGGTGTTCTAAGGCTTGGTTTTACTTCCCAATATCCTTGTTTTGATTTGATTTGTAGTAAATTAAATTGATTTTGTTTCTTCCCCAAGTTGAGCCTGACTTTTGTCCGTAACCATAAGTGGGGAGTGATCCCCCCCAGTCCTCATCTCGACCCACGAGCCTGCCTTTATATTTCTCCTCATCCCACTGTGGCCGGGGGAGGGGGGTGGAGCGAGTGAGCGGGTGTGTGGTGCTTTGTTACCGGCTGGGCTTAAACCACGACAGAGGGGAACATGTGAACCAGATGCTGAGCCTGCTTATTTTAGCTGGGATAGGAGGATTACAGGAAAACACTTCTCTAATCTGACAGTCTGTGTTCACTGACTATCCCAATTACAGTGTTTAAACTTATTTAACTTTCAAAAAAGAAAATTACATATGCCAAAGCTCTGTTTCTATGATTTCTCCCCTCTGAGATCTCTTGCATTGTGCTACTTCTTATTTTTCTGAACTGAAGCAAGAAGACTGTCTTAAATTCTCGCACCAGCTTATGCCAGAAGAACAAAATTAGAAAGGTGTTAGATAATTTGGCTCTTTGAGTCTTTTTACCAGAGGCTGCTTTTCTTCTTTATGATTCCTTTTTCGAGTCAATTTCTAAATTGCTGGACGTACTAGGATATATATTATTCTCCTCTAATTGCCACATATTGCAAGACCTGAACTGTCCAGTAGCTCAGGGTGGAAATGCTTCACCACTTCAAAGCCAAAAGGCACCAAAGGCTTCCAATCTGCAAAGCCAGGTTTCATTAAAATGAAACATATGGAAAACTAGACCAAGGTAACCTTTTAAAGCAAGAAAACAGACCTGCTGGGATGGACTGATTAAAATTAAATGACCTGAGAACAAACCTCTTTTTCCCTTCCTACCATGCCTTTGCACATTGCTTCTTTCCACTGCTCTTCACTTTCTAATACAGCAATTTTCAATTCTTCCTAATTTACAACAAACTCCTCAGGCCCATAAGTAGCCCATGTAAAGGTGTCCTCTCTCTCAGCCACAGGACTGGCTTTGGGCTGCTCTCCTGCTGCAGGTTTCCAGTGGGCTGTGCCTCTCACCAGGGCCACTTGCCCAACTGCCCTACGTAAACACAGCCGCCTCTCCCTCACAGCCCTGCTCACCCTTCAGCATCAGCACAGGGCCACGGCGGGGCTGACAGCTTGCCTTCCCCCCTCCACTTGGCTCAAGCTGCCTGAGCAGAACAAAGTACCACACTGTAAAATGCAGCTCTGACATCCCTTGCACCTACAAAAAGATTATTTCTGGCTCTATAGCCCTTTGTGAACCAGCATATTCCCAAGTCATCCAGTGAAGGAGCCCTCTCTCCCTCCTAACGTGCTAGTAGAAATGCTAAACTTACTCTCTGCACCTCTCATAGCTGTAGCCCAGGGAAGAGACCAGCCCTGCATGGCCACATGAAAACATGCCACAGTCAAAAAGAAAGAGTGCAACACCCATTTCAGTACAGGCCACATGTTCACAGAGGAATTAACACAAGCTGTATAAAAGGCATTATTGCATAGAAAGCAATACAGGCCCCAGTCTCAATTACAACAAGCATTATTCTACTATGCCAATTAACATTGCATTTACTCATGACATGCATGTTTCCATAACCAAAAATATTTTCATAGCACTGCAGCTAATGCTGCTTTATTTCACTATACCTGAGCAAGCAGCTCACATGGAGAAATTACACTGAAGCAGCAGAGGAGAGTGTGTGTGTTGACCTTGTGAATGGGAAGAACGTAAATCTCTGTGGTTTTAATTTTCTTCTACAGAACTTCTACATTCTGCTGCTTCAATGTCTCTGCATGACTCAATGATCCTTGATGCCAAAGGGACATAAAGTTTGGCAACTTTATTTTCTGTTGCTTCCTTGTTTTCTATTAGCTGTTAGTGTGAAGATATTGGATTTTTTCTTTGATACGTCAGAAGAAAATCAATCTTTCTGAAGAAAAACAAGCAGAGAATTGTCTACTGACAATCACTGTTCATTTGGCTTTTTCCTACTATTTGGAAGGCAGCAAATGCCTCATTCTACTGTAACACTACTAGTATTAACACCAAGTATTCTCCAAGGTTTTCCCTTTTACTACTTAAGCTAGAAGATTTCCTTTTCTTAAGTTCAGTCTCTGCAGCAGTCACACCATATGTGAAAGCAAATATTGCAGATTTTCTGACCAGTGATTGAGACATAACTAAGTTATAAATCAAACCTCAGATGGACTGGAGCAGAAAATCTTTATTAGAGGAAAGGTTTAAAAAACTATAAACTTCAGAGTTGCACCTCATGTCCAAACTCAGCCATTTGCATATCCCCCAGCATGGAATCTGACCCAGGAACCTGCTGTGAATATGTGGCACAGGTGATCTGTGCATGGGCAGTAAATCCAATGTTTCTGATACATACTGTGTTTGCTAGCTGGGCCCATATGGACAGGCAGGCCACTTTGGCATGGCAGTGGGTTGTACAGCCTGTTGTGGTGTTTGGAGCACAAATGGTTGAGAAATGAGCAGAGGATACTCTCCTAACATCCTAGCCTTCTCCTGCTTTGTCCAAGGCAAGTTTTCAAATCTTATTTTTCTGCCTGTTAGTTTGCTATCAGTTAGCAAGCATTGCCAAATAAGTTAGAAAACATAGAAAAATATTTTCAGCTGGTTAATAACCCAAATTTCAATTAGGAAACTTGGAAAATTATCTGAGGTAAAGTAAACCATCACACATAAAATAATTTGCACTGGAAAATTTGCAGAAACCAATATATTGTCAGTAAGTTTCCTCACATGAATATACAAAGCTCTTATTAAATTAAGGAGGTAGAGACAAACTCAACAACAAAGTATATGAAGATTAGTTATATTCAATCATCATGGTATATATTGTTCTTTTTTACCCGGGGGGCAAACAGTAAAGTTCAGTTAAAAATTCTGTTCATTTGCCTATATAAAAGTAATCATCAAAAAAACTTGATCTTCCTCAAATACAATCCCCTTTGGTAGTCTCTCTGAAGAGCAGAAGGGAAGGCATTCTAACTGACATGTCAACAATACTGTAAATGGCTTTTCATACTTCAGAGGTGACAAGGATATAATTGAAATTCTGTGTTTAAAAGGCAAGGCAAAGGAAGCAAGACAGCTGCTATAACTAGATCTGCTAAAAATAAATAAATAAATTCATAAATAAATAGAAGCAACTTTTCTGAGAAATGGGATACAAGTCCCCCACAGGGCAAGAGGTGGCTTCATTAATGGTGGCAACAGTGTCACAGAGAGTAACAGTAGATACCATTCCTCTTGGGTTCTTGTAAAACAAAAACAAGATGGGCATTTTTAGGGACCTTTCAATGTACACACTGCAGAAATCTCACAGGGTACTGTTAGATTGGAGTAATTTTTTTTTTTAATTCCTTAATATCTGCTCACTTAATTCAGGCATTTTCAGAGTGAAATCAGAAAATATGAGCTCAACAAAATGGACAAATAGACTAGTCTGTCTCTAGTCTAGTCTAGCTAAGAACTGAGTGAGAGTAGTTCTAGACTTTATAGTCAGGAAATGCTGTGACTACCCGTTTCCTGGAGTGGACTCCCAGGGTCTCAGTAGAGGGTACCAGGTGTCCTTTGCTGAGGAGTCCATGTCAGAGACCACCGTGCTACCCCATTGAAGCAACCTGCCCTGTCCCTGCAACCCTACTCCAAGGAGCATGGAAAGCAAGGTGACAAATCCAGCCTGGCAGGGAAGGTGCTCTTTGTTCAAAAGTAGTACTGTTCTTCAACAGACATAGACAAAAATTTTCCATCAGAAAAATGCCAATCCAGCAAAATTCTGCAAGGACAAGTCAGTTTAGTCAACTCTAATGACTGAAGCTTTCTGGCTTCCTGCCCACTCGCCTGCCTCCTTGCCATTCCATCTGTTCCAGCTCTTCATAGCATTTCCCCTGTTTCCTGCAATAAAACTGGCAGCCTGCAAGCGCCACCCTGAGCTGAGATTCCCAGGGCATCATCCCTGCAAGGCTGCAAGGAGGGCAGGCATCAGGGGTCCCCATCTATTATTATTGTTGTTATTATTTTAATAGAACGATACATTTGGAAGAATCAATGAAGAGCATGCTGAGTATCTGGGTGTCTTCAGTAATGCTTCTATCTCCCATTATGCTAAAGCCCAGAGGTCCAATATAAGCAGCCAAGTGAAGGGGTCCTCTCAAGAATATAATGCATTTCCTCACTACACACATGTTTACAATTAGAAGACATGTTTACAGCCTAATTAGCTACTGTCAGGGCTTCATTAACCACTGTCAAAAGCAACCAGAGAAAATCAGAAGTGCTGATGTTTTGTACAGCGATTTCTAAATATTTTCTTTCATGGAAAAGAGAGGCTTTTCCAGTAAGAAGAGAGGGAGAAACCCAACTGAGAGAAAAGAGGAAGGGGAAGGAGAGGGTTTAATTCAAAGAAAGAAATTAGAGCTTTTTCTCCCATAAGCAAACATGTTTTATTATTGTCACAAGACTTGGGGCATGTTCTACTGCACATACAATGTGTATATTAACTTCAGTCTACTTTAAGTAAGATTTTCCCTAGCTATAGGAAATTAAGAATCTCACTGTGCCTCCCATAAGAGCAGGGAATCAGGATGCAATGCAACCAGAAGAGAGTATTCAGGATGGCTGTGGCAACTTATAGAACTCCTAAATAATTTTCAGGGGTGATTGGCTGATTAAAAGAAGAGTATTTTAAATGTGTAACAGAAAAGATTTCCAAATGAATTTACTATTAGATAAGGTGCTGGCTTGACAGCGAGTCCCTGTTTCGCCAGTTTTCGTTGTTACTTGGTTCATCACAGGCACAGATACTTGCTTTCACCCACTTCTTCAGGCTCAGTATATGCCTTTCTACACTGATGAGATACGCTGACAGCTGATATTCTGGCTTCCTGTACATCTTGCAAAAAAATCAAAACTGAAGAATATTTGAATACCTCCCTGCAAAATGTAAGCCCTGATAATATTCAGTTCCTGTTAAATTCCACCAGGAAGAACTTCTGGGAATCTATGATTTTTTTGTTATAGAAAAACATATTTTGGAAGGAAGTTCTATAAGTCTAGTTCACTTTCTTGCTTAAAGCAGGGCTAACATTAATGGTTTGGGTTTTTTTCCTGATACACTAACTTACGTTAAATCACATAAGCACACGTAACAAGGATAAAGTTCCCAAAAATGCCAGAAATGGGGGAGGGGGGAATCAAACAAAACATACTTAAAGATCAGCTGTTCCAGCATGAACATCCATACTTTCATGCAAATGAAATGATCCTAGTTTGCATAACTTGCCCTTTGAATACTAAATTTGTTCCCCACCCACACAGCTATGAGTTGTTGCTTTCCCAAGAAGGATTTTTCCAGGAAAGGAGGGTCTTGCATTGGTATTCCTCCTGAAAAAACCTTGCACCATTTTATTAACTGTTCTTCCTCCAGTAGGTGGGTAATTAGGGAGATTAAAGGATGCTTTTATACCCAACCTAATTAGATAACTACATTAACTTAGCCACTTACTATCTCATATATTTCTGAAGCTGCTAATGTTTATAGCACTTCAGTGATTGCACAAAATATATGAAGAGGACCTAAGGATATTCTAGTACAACTATTTATTTGCCTTGCTACAGACTTTCCATGACTTTGGGATATTGATTTATGTTGAAAGGACTATTTTCATTGTAAGAACTGCAAACCTTTTGAGAGTAGCCAGGATGTTTGTTCTGTGAATGAGGTGCTGACAGCCTCACCAACGTCAGCAACAAGATTTTTCTAGGAGTGAGAGCAGAGCCTAAACGATTTAATCAAGAACAGTGCTATTATAATAGTGCAAGACAAACATTAATTTTAGTGATTTATAGAGCACCTATGCTGTCATCTTACCTCTCATGAAAAAGCCATCAATTACCCAATAGCAGTTTCATGAAAATAAGTCCTAGCTTAATTGCAAATACATGTTAAACATTCTCTGAATCCAGCCACTTGAAGCTTTACGGCATAAATTTTCACTTAGATAGTTTTTCATCTGATGATGAGAAATCAGTTTACAAAGCTTAGTGTTTTCCCAATGCTTCTATAAGTTGGGTCTGATTATCATCTCAGAAACATGCTACAAATTCATCAAAAACCTCAGAAGTAGCAACAAAAAGGACTGAGGTCTAACACAGATCACCTGATTAAACACCAGTTTATTTGCAAGCACTATTGCTTCAGCATAAAAGAAGGCTTTTCTATTTTATTATTAGGCTTCTTTCACTTGTAGTAATCAAATACAATTTAAATTCTGCTTTTTAATAGCTATTAAATTATAAAAAAATAACAAAAATAAAATTTACTGCATTTCTCTGTACTTTATATCTGAATCTGAATTTAAGCTCTTTATCTTCATGTTATCTAGATTGCAGAGATTTATTTTTCGTCTTCTCTCAGATAAGAAACAACCAAGAATTTATAGTAAAAATAAATGGCTAAATATAAAATATTCAGCACAAATATTTAATTCAATCCTCAGCAGAAATGGAGGAAATCTCCATAAACATTCCAACACTTTTTAAACTTTGTTCAGTCACAGTTCTTTGCAGTTACATAATTTCAGAAGTACAACAAAAAAGCTTCAGTAGAAGATTAAAGGCTACTGTATGCTGCACAGACAGGGACAACTAAAATTTATATAACATAGAGCTTAGCTCAGCAGATATGTATATACATATGTAAAACAAACAAAAAAGACTCAAAACAGGAAGTTCTGCAAGAGGTAGAGCCATGCAGTCCTCTCTGGATTTTTCCATCTGGATTTTATCTGTATCCTCTTAAAAAGTAAAAGGTTTTTTCTCCCCATCTGGAATTGCATCAGACCACTCCATAACAGGCTTTTTGGACAAATGTGTCTCTCCTTGCCAAAATAAACTTAAAAAAAAAAAAAAGAAAAAAAAGTTAGGCAAGTTATTTGTTGTATTCCTGTGGTCTTAGTGAGATGTATGGTCTCCTGGGAAGGAGCAGGGCCTGGTGGAGCACTCTGAAGGAAAGGGCAGACGGGACCCAGGGAGAAGCACAGTGATGTGTGGGGCAGGGGAAGGGGTCAGAGGCCCAAGCAGAAATACAGAAAGAAACAGGGAAAAAAGAGCGGCTCAGGGTAGAACTTCCCAGGGAGTAACGGGAAGTGAGCAGAGTTTGCTGGTGCCGAAATTTGTTTAGTTAGACAACACAAAGCTTTAGTACAGACTTGCCTATGAGGACAGTGGGCTTGAGAACCATGTATAAGCTCTAACTCCTGCTCCACCTTCTGTGGGCTTTCCGGATTTTTTTCATTTGTTTGTTTTAAACCTTAAATCTTTGAGTTTAATTCAACAAAACATTTTAGAAGGGCATGGTTTAAAGCCTTTTGGTTGTTCTGGGCACCTCACTTAGCAGACTGTCTAGGCAGGTCCATTTCAAAGCTCTGTCTGCCTTGGAGCCCCATCACATCAAAATTAAATCAAGAAATTATCTTTTTTGTCATTTGAATGTACATCTGTTAATAGATGTAAGCAAGGAATGTCAATTTTGTCAATATGTCAATTTTTAATTCTTATTTGTTCCCCACAAAGTCCTTTCTTCTTGACCCTCACTCTCCCAAAATATAGCCCTCTTAGTGTGGCAGTTAAAAACTGATGAGAATAGTTTGCAGCCAGAAAACCAGTTAGATGGAAGATGACAGGCAGACCAACAGGGTACGCATAAAGGAATTGGCCTTGCTGCTGTAAGGTGATATTGATAAAAGTCAGAAAGCAAGGAAAATTCCTGAAGGAGAACTCAGTGCTGCAGTAGGTCACAGAGAAGTATTGGATTTTTTTAAGTTAGCCTGGCCCAGAGCCACTCTGCTAATTGTTACTTGCTGTGAGCACCCACCCTTTCTCTTATTACTGCTGTTTGGGAGTAGATGACCAGGGCTGTGTGAACTGCAATCACAGCAGCTGCTCTGAGCATTCAGAAAATGACACTAAAATATTGACCGGGGATCTGTCACAAACACTGGCTTTTCCCTGAACAAGCTTTTATATTAGCTTACAACTGTCAGCGCAGAATCTTTTTGTTTAGACAGGAATAATGTCAGATATTTAATATTTTTTAAAATTATGGCTTTCTGGAACCTTTCATTGAAAATCACCCCCCTGCCAAAGCTGAGTTTCGTCTTCCTTAAAGCACAAATCATACCACAATACACAGCATTAATACAGCCTGCATTATTTATAACTGTCACTAGCTACATTTTAGCCCTACTAGAGACAGTCGTAAGCTTAAAAAATACTGTAGAATATTGTTTCAGAATTTAAATTTGAGTGTTTGGAATAAGGAAAAAAAGCGCTCTCTTGTCTGTCATTCAATTAATCCAAAACCAAAACATATATCATCTTCTTTGATTCTATTCACTTTCATCTTCTGCTTCACCAGAAAAATAATTTTAAATTCCTAACTGGTTTTATTTGTTTGGGTTATGAAGTCCCACAAGATTGCTTAAAGTCAGATTATTTGTAACTGAAGTAATTTGGCAAAATTGCAAACTAATAGGTGCAATTTGTATTGTGACTGAGCATTAGGAACTCCCTGGAGTGCAAACTAAGTAAAGAGTATTTGTGATACAATACCTTTTGTAGAGTAGAAAATTTATTTTCATTGGAGCTCAGAACAGCTACAGAATAAAGGACACCTTACCAAAATAATCTCTATTTTTGAGGGAAATATAAAACTTCCTTGCCTTTGTAGCGTAAAGTTTCCTCTCTTTTGCAAAAGGGGGAAGGATGGAGAGGGAGAGGTCTAGAAAGAGCTCAAGGTTTAAGACTTCAGCATGTCACAACACACTGAAACTATGGAGAGACCAAAGGAAAAATTTTATAAACTGGTTTGAGTGTCTTTGTCTTCCCCCCCTTTAGTTATACTGCTGGACTGCCATAGCCATTTACATAGGAGCAGACTATAATACACTGTTACTAACATAAAGTAAGTGCAAAATACTTCATCACTAAGGATCTTTATCTAACCAGACTGCTCTCACTTTCATGCATCCAATGCCCAGCTCGAGAAAAAGCACCTAAGAAAAATGAAGTATTAGTCAAGACTTTGTTCCAATGCTCCATCAGAAAATACTGATTCACTGATCGCCTGCCTTCCAGGCAGTATAAAACATGTAGGTCTGCAGCTATTCAAAAGCTGGAGGAGATGTTATAACTACTGCACCTCTGGCCAAATCCCCATTTTTCACAGGCCAAATGAATTCCAGTGCCAGTTTGGGCTCTCTTCTGCCATGACTCATTACTTCAATCCATTACAGTACCAGTAGAATGAAGACATCTACTTGTAACCTTTGGTTACCTCTAAGTGGAGTATGGCATAAAATCGAGAGAAAACTTCAGCTGAGCTGAACATTGTTCCTAAAGATTGTTACACAGAGAGCAATTGTAGTTTACTGGGAAGTGAACAAAAAAGATTTATTTACGTGTTTGGCATGCTGACTTTCTATGCTTATATTATATTTTAAGTGGAATTTTTCTCAAATGCACACTTTGAACAAGGTGAGAAAGAGCTTCCCAAGCACTGGGCTAGAGAGAAATGCCAGACCGTAGAAAATTGCTGGTTTCTGCTGAGAAATTATAGATTAGATGGTGTTAGCTTCCCTATTCTGATTATAAACTGAACTAAAAAGCAGATATTAGAAGAAGTATTGAAGTATTTTCTATGCATAGAATTGACAAAATAGAAGTACACCTGAGAAAATGTCAGGAACTTCTAAGCACGTGTAGCACAGCCTCTGAACTTGCTTTTAATATTATAACAGAAACACTGAAAAAAAAAAAATCTCAGAAAGTTACTTAGGCAGATCTCATTGTCAATAAAACTCTGGGGTTTAATATTTGGCCTAGTCACTCCCCATGATTTTTTATTTTTTAAATAAAATAGTGATACAAGCTTCATTCTCTTCAGATCAGACCTATATGGTTTCAGAAAAGCTTTCCTCCCGAATTTGAAGCTCTGTTACGTTCTTTAATCTTTCCTGGAGGTAGAAAGATTACTGGAGATGCATTTGAATGTTGTCAGTTTTGAATCATTTCAGGCTTAGTGTGGAAACCCAAGTGATGAATACACAGACCTCAGAAACACCTTGAAACTTTTAAAATGCAGCCACAGCAAGGAAGGAGAGAAGGAAGGTAAGCAAACAGCCTAACATTTTGTGTTGTTTGGAAAAGTTTTGAAATGAGTGAGTAGAAGTCTTTTCCTACACCTTACCAAGTCACAGTCTACAATGAAAAGATTCCTTAACAGTATGAGCCAGCCTGGACCACATAGTAGCCAAAAAAGCTTTAGCTAATTTTCATTTGTTTAATGCACAACAGAAGTGCAAAAGCAAACTACAGCTCTGAATGCATTCCTTTATATTACAGTATAGAGCAAATTACTCATTAGCTAACTACTAATTAGCTAACTACTAATATAGCTGTAACGAATAAAGTGCCAGCCATTTTGTCTTCTCTAAAAAGCTGGCATCTCCCTAGCATAGGATTTGGGACAGCAGATATCAGTGAAGAAGCCCATTCTCTGTAGTTCATTTCTTACTGTTGTTTCCATCCTCAAATACCTCTTTATAAGGCTACTCTTGATGCAGCTCCCACAATCACCATTGTAAATTCTTTTTTCAATGTGCATTTCAACGTAAGACAAAATTCTTTTCTGTCCAATGAAAAGACTTATAAACATCAGGAAATGTAATGATATTCATGATAAACTACACACAGACTCTATTTATCCTGATAGAAAATGTTTTGCCCAAGGGACAGTAAAAGCTAAGTTACATATGCCACCATGGATTAAATGATGTTAGAGAACTGAATATTTCAAAGACACTGACACTGTCCAGCTGATTAGACTTACAATTCAATCTCCTTCAGAATAAAAGACATTGAACACTAGAGAACACTGAAGGAAACTTTAGTATAATAGCATTAAGATTGGTATGAGAAAAAACTTGGAACTTGTATTGAGAGGAGATAGAAAATTATATGCAAAAGTATCTGCTGCTTTTCACCTCCTAAGGATTAAAAAAAAAAAATTTTTTTTAAACATATCACTGAAGCTTGAAGACTCTAAGACAGAGGTTTTTCTCTTCTACATTTTATGGAAGTAAAATCTTAAGGATGTCATACACTAGAAAATAGAATGTAGAGACTTCTCCACAGTAAAACATGTCAGATGCACCAGTAACCAGTGGTGCCCAGATTGTCACTGCTTTGTAAATGCAGCAATAACAATCCATGCTGGGCATTTGGAAATAGAAGTCTGAGAAGAGATCAAGTTGGCCAGACCTTTCTGCTGGATCTGGTTAGACCTTCAAAAAAGCGAAAAAGAAAACCCTAGAAGACCCTTATACTAACAGGTGGAAATCAACTTGAAAGAGAAGACAGAGACAAGATTTGCAGACAAGACTGCTCCTGTCCCCTGTCCTGGCAAGTGGTCTTTGTTTCCAGGCTTGCCAGTTCACCAGTTTCTGAGCTGCAGCAAACTGCCCAGTTCCCTTTGGTCCCCAGGCACTTCTGTCTGTCCTTGTCCTAGACCTGACAGGTTTGCTCCCTGCTCCTCCTTGCAGGTTCTTTGGACAAGGTGCAGACACCCAGCTCCCTACCGTGCCTGCTTCACCTGCTCTGCAATCTCGAAAGCCACCTCTTCCCCAAGAGAAGGGCTAACAAGCCTCCACAGCCTCAAAGGTTATCTTACGTCAGCTTCGACGGAAATAAACAGAGGTGAGCAAAGACAAATCAAAGACACAGACCATTACAACAGAACTGTTTAAATAGTCATTTTCTGATATTCTTTGTCGACACATGCAAATGACTAAGCCACTTAAAACTAGAATATTTTCTTCCTTTAAGCCCTATTTACAACACATTGGTAATGTTTAAGTACTACTCCTTGAGGGTTTCATTTATATATATAGTCCAAGATATTTATGCATCATTGATCAGACTGTGTTGCAATTTACAATGCAGCCGCAATGTAAATGGCTTAAAGTAGTTTTATTATTTTAGATGATTTGCAATCTTCAAACTGAGGCACTTTCCTCAAAAAATGAAAAGGAGTAATTGAAATTTCAATTATTGCAGTTATAAGGAAATTTATTCAAGTGGCTTGATTTCAAGACATGACTAGAACAAAAATCTTAATAAAATGCTTGTTTTAAAACAGTGACTAAAACTTCTGGAAAATTAAGTTCTTCTTGGTTCTATTTTTCTAGTTGAAAATGAAGTGCCACTTCCTCCTGGTTCTGTCTTGATGGTCATACCAGCATCAGCCTACACATAGTGTTTTATAAAGCACATCCCAAATCACAGAATCCATAGAAGGACAGAAAGGAAAGCTGTCATCATATCAACTTGAAACTATTAAGTAAAATAACTTGTGAATATTTTTGCTGAATCAGTCTTAACTGAACTATATGAAAATATTGCATAAATACAGTTTCTTTATATACTCTCCAGATATGATTATCAGTCAAAGCATTTCGAGTAACAGAATAAGCAAACACACAAGGAGGGACTCAGAAGTGTGCATTTAAAGATAGAGATTTCTAATTTGTAATTATGGCCTCAAACAAGACTAAATGAGCCAAACCTCTGGGAGATAAAATATTTAAAGCAACATTGTAACAAGCTCAATATTTTTCCTATTCCTAGAAGAAAATGGGATCCCTGGTTACACACTCAGCTGGCTTAAGGGCAACCTGAGGAAGATGCAAACAGAACACAGACAACTAGTCTTAAAGAATTTGGTTACTCTGCATTTCTTTGTATGTCAGCTAGCCAAAAAGTAGTTGACAGACTACTGCGTACATCTCTAATTTGGTACTATGCTATTGGTATTCCCAGCAGGTTTCTATACAGTTTGCTATTTCAGAGAGTCACATTATATTGTCACTAGGTGAAATTTACTATATTAAAAGCCTTTTCAGTGAAATAATAATGGCTGTTTGCTGAGACAGTCTCCTACATGAATCAGCACACAACAGACAAACATGTTCACCTTCCTCTAATCTGCTTTAAATTGCCATGTAGTCAGCCACATAAATCAATTCACCCAAACAGACAATAACTGTTTTTACTTTAACATATACATAACAATGGATGCACAGTAGCCCTGTTCCTACTTCTTAGGAGCACTATTTGCAGTACTACAGTTATGAATATGTCAGCTAGTTCAGTAGAGAAACCTATTTACAGAGGTTTATAGCTACGCAACAGAAATTGTCTTCAGGCCACAACATAGCATAAAAAGTTTCAGATGTGGCATTTAGGGGCTTAAAAAAAAGAGGAAGAGGAAACTAATCTTGCTTCATAATTCTCATATCAGATGCCAAACAGAAACAGCATGGGAACAGCTCAGAGTATTCTGACTTTATGGACTTTGGTGTCTCAAACAAGACCAGCAATCCAGAGTAGTCATGATCATTACAGATTCTGTGGCATGTTTTATTACGGTTAAGGGGTGTTCATGATGGTGACATGCCCTAGTTCTGACCAAAGAGATTATATCCTGCTCATACAATCTTTCTGGACAGTTTCATTTGGACAGAGAGCTCATCCTTGCTGTAATCCAATCTACAGTATTGTGGACTTTATTAATAAGCCACTGTGGTGCACTCTAGAGACAGCTGCTCATTAGCAAGTTAAACTATTTTTATATGTGATTATTTTTAGAAAGACCTATGGCAAATGGCTCTGTCCTTTCCTGTTTCTACATTCAGATAAGAACACTGCACACAGAGACTGTCCATACCACATGGCAGCTGACTGCCATTCACCTGGAGTAAGACTCAGGGAAGAGGTGGGCAGGCAGACTTGTGCTAAGGTTTACAGGAGTCCTCAAGTGCTGCTAGATCTGGGGCACTGGCATAGGCTATCTCTATCCCTGTTTATGTGGTGTAGGAAAGTTTCATTAGAAAGTTTGCAAGAGCAGTTTTAGAAGAAATGCAAGTACTTTCTTTTCAAGTGAGTCTGATGATGCTGTTAAAACTTGCCTGTGTCTCTCCTCTTTAACCACAGTGTGTATCCAGAATTCCCAGTTCAAGGGGAAGAATGTTCAAAAATAGGAGCACACCTGAACCTTGACTTTAGAGGGCCAAGGGCAGTACAGAGTGTCCAGTTAATTTAATCTTTAATATCTGTGCTGTCTTTGTCTGCCAGGATAGCAAACCACAGCAACTGATAGATTTTTTTTTTCAACTCCCCACTCACGCTGGTATCAGGGTGACATGCTCTCCAGATTTTGCACAAGGCAAAACCAAATACACATTATTGCCATTCAGCTCTCAGAGAATAATTACTTTCAGGAAATAGTCAGTAGGGGCTTTCAAGCAAGACCTATTGAAAGCCCTGGGTCATCTTCTGAGTGATCTGAACAAATCTATCTTCTGCAAGTGCTGTAGTATTGCCTTGCCTTCTACGGGATGTGAATTAAATGTGGTCTTTTGTAGGGGAAATATAAAGCTGTGCAGAGTTCTTAGTCACCATTCTGCAAAGCTGCTAATACCTTTCCCTCTCACAATACCTAGCAGGAACTTGGAGACGTAAGGCAAGCATCAGGGAGACAGGCTCCACAGTCAGGAACAAACAAATACAGGATATTTTGCATTTTCTCTGCTGTCATACCTGCTACTTGTACAATGCCAAAAGGACATTTGGGTACTGCCAGGACTTTTAGCCTTTTCCATGGCTTTACAGCTCACACTACTCTAACTTAATTCTACAGATCAAGACAAACAGATAGATAACATCATTTTGCATGACAGGCAAAAATTGATTTTTCAGTTTTTCAGCTCTGATTTTTGTGACAATTACCCCCTGTTCTGAGAGATCTAGCCATGCGATATGAAGGAATCCACTAAAGTCCCAATACAGGTCCCAGTGGGCATGGAAGCAGAGAACCAAACTACAGACTTGGTTTCCATTCTCCTTGTTGTTCAGTAAAAGCATTCAGATATAGGTGGCTCCCATATCTCTGCCATACAATGATTAACGTGTTTTCTAATACAATTTTCAGGTGCCAACTTGCAGGTCCAAACTCCCCTTCACCAGGAAGTGCCAGCCCAATGAATCTTAGAATACTTGAGCAGCAGCTATCCTCTGCCAAATAAATTTCCCTGACAGCTGAATAATTCTACTTTATCAAGGAACAGGAAGCTGTTCACCTGTCTTGAGTCCCCTTGATGGAAATGCATAAGGACAGTAGTGTTTTTTAAATGCTGAGTTGCAGGAAGGTCTCATCACACGGTAAGTATCAGCTTTTCTTCTGCACACTAGGAGGGGTTGTCAGATTGGGGCTAAAAAGCAAAGGATGAAAGTTTGGCCACAAGCCTGAAAGGTGAAGATCATTTGTAACCCCTTCTAAAGCAAGATCTGAATCAAGATTACTTAGATCTTCTCAGTCTACATGTTTTTTTTTTTCTGTGGGGCACTACCTTTGCCTGATTTTACAAGTAGAAAAACTGCTAAGCTGCAGTGGAAATACTAGGTGGCCAGATACAGAGCCTCTGGAATACCTATGTCGTGTTATCACACAATATCCCCCAATTACAGAACTAGAAGATAGGTGGTTCAAAATACAAAAAACTAGAAGACCCAAGATAAAAATCAAGGCAGATTATCATCTGTAGTTTTTTAGCTGAGCATGTCACAAGCTGTGGAAGTCTTTGTCATTGTTCACTGTTCTCTATAAAGCATCACTCTGTAATGAGGGCTGATCTTGAGGTCTGTTTTGTAGTTCAGCTCAAAACAAAAAAGAAATAAATTTAAAGCAACAAGCCCTTTTGTAAATGGTGTATGTGAAGGGACTAAAACCAGTTTCAGCATGAAATAATACCTAAAAGACATGACTGGATTTCAAACACAAATCTAAACACTAGTGAAAATGAAACTAGAAGATAAATTCTATTATAATTATCTGCAGAAGAAAAACAAGGCAGACTGTTGCAATGCTGGGGCACCAGCTGGCTCACAGAGAAACCCTTAATCTAAACAAAGCTGTCAAGAAGACTTGAAAAGATATGCAGTAACTTGTGGTCTGCATTTTAAAATCGCTAAAACTTAACTTAAATCCACTTTGCAAGTACACAGTGGGACACAACATTTTGATCACTTTTCTATAACCATGAAAAATGCTTTGTCTGTATAAATGGAGTTGAGCAATTTTTAATCTCTGGAAGACCACAATCAACAGAATTTTCTATTCATGAATCACTTTCTACAGAAGAGCTGCATTGTACTATCCTCCTGATGGGGAGGGAGAGCTCATATCTGAAATCTAAGCCCTACTTTAGATGGATGGAAGTGAATTTTGCACACTTTGTATTGGTGTTTTTCAGATCTCCTGTTCTGATGCATGGCAGTTTCAGGATTTACTCTATGAAGTTACAACAGTAATTTCCCAAACACTTGCACAGCTGTAATTTTCAGGCAATCATTGGTGAAGAAAGGAAGGTGAAGGCAAGAATTTTGTTGAAAACATGGCATGATATTTCTGGTGTATACCCTTTCATCTCAAAGATATAAGAAACAGAGATTGTCATCCTTATGTCTACTCTGTAACTCCATTTATCACTACATATATGAAAAAAAAAAAATCTGATTGTAATTTTACCAAAATGCAAAACCTAGAAAATCCTACAGCCTCATTGAGTCTGAAGTCTTTCAAATTCATCTAAGACAATACAATGCCCTCTGCAGGTTTTCCTCTTATATTACAACTCCAGGAAGTCGACGTCTTGGAGTATCTTCACAATGGAAAAATAAACTGAATTTTTATCGTAAAATTCTGTCTGCTAATCTTTGAAATAACACTGTAAGTACTGTAAGCTGAAAGGAAGACATAAACTAAATACAAATAGTCTCTTTTAAAACTAATAATAATGCTGTTAACTTAACTGAAAAACTTGGAATTATAATAGATGATAATATACAGTTTTAAATGGTTCGCTACTTAGGTGATGGAATTGAATGAAAGCATAGAAAATACGTAACTTCTACCTAAGCATGTATTCTCAAGAAAAGTCTGCTAATAGTTTTTACAGGAATTCCACTTGGTTTAATTGTTATTACTTTTAGCAGGAACAAGTACCATTACAAACTCAATTAACACTTACAAAGTCAGAAAGAAGATTAAATCCCATCATACCAATTTGTACAAAGCTTTTCCTTCCCTAGCACCTGGATGGATACAAGCTAACCACTTAAAGGCATAACCACTTTGGCCATAACACTTAAACACACAGCCATAAACTCAGAGGTGGTAACACATGAAGCAGTTCAGATATAGCATTACAAAACTTGTAGGCTCTGGGGAGACCTTATAGCAGCCTTCCAGTACTTAAAGGGGGCCTACAGGAAAGATGGGGAGGGACTCTTTAACAGGGAGTGTAGGGATAGGACGAAGGGTAACAGTTTTAAAATGAAAGAGGGTAGATTTAGATTAGGTATTAGGAAAAAATTCTTCACTATGAGGGTGGTGAAGCACTGGAACAGGTTGCCCAGAGAAGTTGTGGATGCCTCATCCCTGGAAGTGTTCAAGGCCAGGTTGGGTGGGGCTTTGGGCAACCTGGTCTAGTGGAAGGTGTCCCTGCCCGTGGCAGTGGGGGTTGGAACTAGATGATCTTTAAGGTCCCTTCCAAACCAAACCATTCTATGATCTGCTAGCTCATCAGATGTAACCACAAACAAAATAAGGACACTCTGACAAGCCACAGAGCAAAATGGAGTTATTAACCCAAGCGGCAGTGCTCCAAAAGCAAACCTGGTAAAGCTGTTTATAACCTCCCAAGAATACCAGCAGACTCTGGCTTTGCAGACAAGATTAAAGGAAATACTGTCCTTATTAATATGCAGCCTTTCGACAGTTTCAACACTAACAGGAGCAACATTCCATTAATATTTTAGCCATCTAGACTTTTTTTTCCTAATATGCAACAGCATTTTCTCCTAAGACAAAACTTCTGATTTTTCTACCTCTTCACAAAATGCTTAATGCCCCCAGTAATCCTGGGTCTCTAGCAATCAACAGTTTCTCTCCCTTGCCTTTGCTAACATGATGGGAAGAACAAGCAAGAAATCTTAAAGGCAAGAGACTGTTGTTGTCCCAGCAGATGTCATCACCAGCTGGGTGCTGCAAACTGCTCTGAGCATAAAAGTCTAGAAGTTGTCAATGTCCCAAGACTGAGATACACCAGAAGGTTATCACTGATCACTAGTAGGGAAGCTGCAACCTGACTATTCGTTGTCTTTTGAGAGGACAAACAACCATGCAAGAGTGGGTTATGAGAACTGTAACACTTTTCTGACAGCTGTCCTCACATAGCCAGTGTCAGCATAAGAAGGGTAAGTCATGTCCATGACTGCCATCTCCCCTAAGACTAAATCAGAGGGGCAATAGCACTCTGCTGCACAAAGCCAGAAAAAAAGATTTGTTGAGGAAAAGCAGAATCAGCCTCATTGTCCCACTGGATAAAATTATGTCAGGAAGAGAGGAATGAGAAGCAAATCGCTAGCTCATGTGAGAGGATACACTGCAGCACAGACTGGCTCCTTGACTGCAGCTCTAAGAAAATTCAGCTCCAGCAGCAAAATAAACACAAGTTACACAGAGTGACACATCTGTGATGCTGCTGATGAGGAGCAGGTTTACACACTGCATTATGGTAGAAAAGTGAGTGATGTTTCACCCAAAACCTACTGTTATAAAATGGCATGTTTTGATTTCAAATATTCATTAAGCAGGAGGTTAGCCATTACATAAATGAAACACTGACACAGTTCAGCCTTCCGTCTGTGTTGCCATTGCTGCTTCCTGGCAATGGGAGCCTTCTCCAGGTTATTTCAGTGTAGTAGCTGTCTTCTGTGATTACAGTTTACTGCAGGGGTGATATCCTCCAGGGACTCTTGCCCTGTGACAGAGTAAGATTCAAGAATTAAACAACTGCTCTGATGCTCAGGTTGATGTTTATAGGGAAGGCAGATTTTCCTGCTTTACTTCAAAGCACGCTTTCATTATTTTGTTAGCACAGCATGTATTAAGCCATGTGGCCTCAGGTCCCTGGCTTTCACTTCATAATTTAATATTAAAGAAAACCCAATATCTTACCCTCCAGCTTTCAAAATCTGGACACAGCAATCCAGACATACCTCAGGGAATTGTACGATTATGTTCCCACAAGTGTGTGTCTATAATTAGGAGCAGAGCCTGTAATTTACCAAGTGAAGCGCTCAAAGTCAATTTCTCCATTGAAGCCAACTAATATTCCCAACCAAGTCCCTGGTCACAGGAGAAATTCTGAAATGGGTGATCAGGCAGCAGCCAAAAAATTACAATTAGTTGGGTTCCAAGCAGAGAAGTTCATCAGAAATTAGCCATGTGTTAGAAAACAGACCCAAATCCATTTGGAAATGAAATGCATACTTTCATTCCTGATCATCAGTGAAATATCCAGTATTCTGGTGGAACTGCAGGTATAGATTTTTTTTTTTAATATGCATCTTTGATGACATCTGCATTGTTACTTGAGCACAGAGATGCACAACCTCAGTGCAGCTGCTACAGATATGACAGAGATGTTACTGTTTCCTGTGGCCCACACTCTGTACATGGACCCTGGGTGAAGCCAGGTGAGCTGCAGAGCACCTTGGCCCATTTGTCACAGCACTGATTTTGAAGGCCTCTCCCAGTGTTGCCCTTCTCCCTTTTCCTCTTCACAACAGACAAGAGCTGAACACTTTCTCAAAACAAGCAGGACCTGACAGAGGAACACAACAGCCAGCATTCACACATAAATGTCACACATTTAACAGAAACTCTTTTATCACAGTAAGGCCAGTGTTCACTGAGGCATCCTGACATACAAAAAAACCCACTTTTTTCTCCTTGAGAGCAAGATGAGTATTACCATTCCCATTTTACCAACAGGGAAAGAGAGGATGACTTTCCACCAGCACTGAGCACCCAGAGCATGGCAGCATGCCAGGAAGAGATCCCAAGACTGCTCTACAGTTGCTGAAAACCTCATGGGCATGGTGACAAATGGTCCTGTCAATAATTCAGTCTGGGCATCACACACAACACTACAATTCTGTTCAAAGCCTCCCTAGGGCTTTATTTGTTTCTTTGGTTTGTTTTGGTTTTAAGTTTTCTCCGTTCTACTTACCTTCCCCCACCCCCCCAACTCTTAGCCAAATTGACACCAAATTTAAGCACACAGATTACATTGTTTTCCTTCAGAATTTAGGATGAAAAAAGTGTTCATTAGAAAAGCTATATGGCCTGTTGACATCACTTCTGCAATACCCACCAGCATTAAGTATACAATAAGTCATGCTGAGAATATGATCATAAATTTAAGCCCAGCTTTCAAAGAGATTATGAGCTGATCCATCGTTGTGTGTAGATACACCTCATGAAACATATTTTTTTAAAAAATCAAAATAATGGAGACAGATTAAAAAAGGCTTCAGTTACAGCTGCTTGTGTTCTCCTTATAAAGTTTCCTGACTTTATAACTTAACCCAATTACATACCAGCCAGTTGCTACAAGTGTTTTGTTTAGGGCACCGTTCTTTGACTTTACAGGGATACAGACAGAATACAGCTGTGCAGCATGAAAACCTTGTTGTTACCATGTACTAGACAGAGTCCAATTAACGTGTTATATAGGATTTGAGAAGCCGACCATTTAGTCTCAATACTAATGAGACCCACATATCTAACTCCCATATCCAAGGTTTTTTTTACTCCAGTGTTGCTGTAACTCAAGAAGCATCTGAAAGACTGAAAGGAAAAAATATTTCTCCTAGCTTTCACCTTGAAGCTTTGTGCAATCGCAAATATTTTCTATAAAGCCCATTTTATCTTTTACATGACATATTAGATCCTTTCCCCCATCACAACAACTTTTTAAGTAAAAAAAAGAATATTGTGAATATGAAAGTGTCACAAAACCAGAAAATATGCAAAGTACCCGGAAATAAAAAGCAATACTACACAGAATTTTGTAACTGATTTGAAACTATTTCCTGATCCATTAGCTGTCCTCTGAATACACATGAGGTCTCAGTGTAGAGCTCAGATGTTTGCCCAAATGGCCCTCACAAGAATAAGCCACCAGGCTTTAATCCTCACATAGTCATAACAGCAAGGCTGCTTCAGTGGATAGTCTGCAGCCTTCACAGCTACAAGCATATTTTTGCTTGGGCAAAAAGCCAATATCAAACTTTTTTTTTAATATATACATGGTACAGAGATACAGTAAATGCAACTGACATAATTACAAATCAGAGTTTATCTAAGAGATGATTCTTGTCTAAGCAATATTCATGTTATGACAATCCCACCTACTTAAGGGCCCTGACTTTCCTCTGTCATCCCCAGCCCTCTCCAAATTACCCAACTAAATACACCAGCATAGTTTACAGTAAAAATAGAGGAAAGAGGACTCTTGTAGTAAGCCAGCTAATAAGTGAAATTGGTATCAAGCTGGAAGGGAGCAAATATAGCAAGGTTGACTGGATAGAGTGAGGGCGATGCCTAGAATGGGAAGGGCAGAGGTAGCTATTAGAAGGAGATGAAATCAAGAAGAGCAAAGGAAATTATGGTATCAGAGGAAAGGGGAACATGGAGATTTTGATCTGGAGATTGTAGAAATATAGGTAGGGAGTGCTAGAAGCTTCTTGCAATATGCTTGAGCACAGTGAGCTTTGGTGAGCAGCCTCTCCAAGGACTACAGTAGGGACACACAAAGTACACCGCAGCTATTAAAATCCAGCAAACTAATGACCACAAAGCAATACAGCAGCAAAGGATGTCAGCTGCATCTTATTCACTAATGAATATGGACATTATCGAATATTAGTTAAGCTCAATATTTACAGGAATAATGATCCTAAAATCTACACTACTCTAAGGCAGACCTGGATCTCACTTCTACAATCTCCCGAGTGAAGGAAAATCCAGGCTGAAGTCTAGAACCTTTGAAATTTTTTTGTGTATATGGAGATATGCTGCCTCACATGTGCCTGCTAAATCTGGATGTGGATAGGGACAACCATAAAAAGTTGCTCTCTGAAGTTACACTTTTGGTAAGTAGAATCACAGTTTCTTCTCTGTATCAGAAAGCAACAGGCAGTCAGACAGCAGCTGACATGCAAATACAAAAAGCAAACCACAGTAACTCAGAAAAGCGAGATGAAATAAAAGAGAGCTTGCTTATGTCTACAGCTCTAAGGACACAGAAAATAGATAACTCACTCCCAGAATCCTGTCCTGCCATTTTGGGCTCTCATGTGCCACAATTATTTGTAACACTTCTGTGCCTCGAGGAGCCAAGAGCTAAATGTCTCCAGGCACTCAGTACTTGAAATACAGGAATCCCACAAATGTCAGCATAAAACAATTGCTGCAGTTTCCAACCAAAACCAGTGGACTCTTCTTCAGAGTCTATGTTTATGCTTTCCTCTGGGTACACTAAATACTGGATTTTGAAGCCTGACTTGGCAGTTGGATGCTGACAGCATCTGCTGGCAGGAAAGCAAATACAAGTGCCCTCTTGAGACGCACCATTTTTGTAGTTACTGATGAAAATCTGTTTTGCCCTGGCACAAAGCAATATTTTGCATGTACTGTTCACCAGTAACCATCTCTGAGCCTAAATATGACTGATTATTCAGGCTAATGGCTTTTCCACAAAATGAGTCACACTATTCTGTGTGTCATTATTTTTAAACTAAGTTAATTATTTCAGTATAGCAGGTTAAAAAGAGTTGAGTTTAATTCTGATGCAATTTGATTTTAGAAGCCAGTTAGGAATATGCTGATACTAAACTGAAAATGAGAGTATCGAACAAAGGAGTTTTAACCAAATGAAATAAATCAAAGCAAGTTTATATACAGGTAGGCCTATAACGGTGATACGTGGGGTGATAATTTACTCCTATTATTTTAGCAAATGCAGCAATTTCACACTAACTATAGTTTTAGAGATGCTTTAAAGGATCATGAATGGTTTATATTCAAGAGTTATTTATGCTATCCAAGGCCTGAAGGTCCGTAAAGTGACTTATAAAAAGCCTATTTAAGCATCTTTTTTTATTTTCTCATATACAAAACTTCATTTAATCTAAAAAAATCAGATTTCCTTTCACAGCTTTAATTACAAATTAAACCCAAGTTGTAAGCAAAGGTAAATCTATTTTTAAGGCTAAGATCACTAGCACACAGAAGAGCCACTAGCCTGTCTTCCCCAGGTGGTTTAACACAATCTATACTCTGCTTGTGAAAAGTTGTTTCATAAACCCTCGATTTTCAGTGTAATGTGTAACAATTAACATAGTCTCCTGACTTAATGAGAACAGTATTTAGTTTAAATAAATCACTCTTTAGGGTGTTATCGTGGACAAAACTCTGCTGCAACACCAAAAGAAAAAAGCAACAAAAACAGACCTCAGCCAGTACGCAGGCTCCTAGCTCTTTGAATGAGAAGACAGCCACAAAATCCAGATTTGAATACTTCTCAGATGAAAATACCTAGGTCTACATCAAGATTTACATCTAACTAAAAGCATTTATTTAAATTTTTTTTCATTTAATTTTAAATGCCACAGCTAATCCTCAAGGTTTTTCAACAGATTAAAAAGTAGGTATCTCACCAGTCAGTGAAAAAGGGCTAATGAAAATTGCACATTCCCCTCCCCCCGCCAAAAAAAAAAAAAAAAAAAAAGATATTTTAATCAGGCAAATAATTCCCTCTGCAAATTTCTGGTGTACTAACTAGCAAGAAGGGACAGACATATATTGATTGCTAATGGCTTCCATACAACAGTAACAACTTCAAAATTTACATTTCACAAAATAGGAGAGCTTAAATCTTGAAGAGCTTAAGACTTGCATCATAATGTTGTCTCTTGTCGTGACAACAGTCAGCATCTGATGGGACTCTTGCATGCTTTATTCAGCTTGCAGTAGAAAATGGTTTTAGTTCCTGTGTTATTCCGGACACTTCAGTAGTTCCATTTGCGGTCATTTTCACAAGATATTAAAATTTATCAGAAATCAAAGGAAGCTTTAATTTCTGAATACCAGGTTAAAGCTTGATCTCTGGTATCCACTGAGCATTTAATAAACATGTATTGGTTTTGTGTGGCAAGGTTTTGGTAGCGGGCGGGGTTACAGGGGTGGCTTCTGTAAGAAGCTGCTGGAAGCTTCCCCTGTGTTCGAAAGAGCCCATACCAGCCGGCTCTAAGACGGACCCGCCGCCGGCCAAGGCCGAGCCAATCAGTGATAGTGGTAACGCCTCTGTGATAACATTTTTAAGAAGGAAAAAAAGTTGGGACGGCGGTATTCGGCAGCCGGAGAGAGGAGTGAGAACATGTAAGAGAAACAACCCTGCAGACACCAAGGTCAGTGCAGAAGGAGGGGGAGGAGATGCTCCAGGCGCCGGAGCAGAGATTCCCCTGCAGCCCGTGGTGAAGACCATGGTGAGGCAGGCTGTCCCCCTGCAGCCCATGGAGGTCCATGGTGGAGCAGATATCCACCTGCAGCCCGTGGAGGACCCCACGCCGGAGCAGGTGGGTTCCCAAAGGAGGCTGTGACCCCGTGGGAACCCTGCGCTGGAGCAGGCTCCTGGCAGGACCTGCGGATCTGTGGAGAGAAGAGCCCACGGAGCAGGTTTGCTGGCAGGACTTGTGACCCCGTGGGGGGCCCACGCTGGAGCAGTCTGTGCCTGAAGGACTGCACACCATGGAAAGGACCCATGCTGGAGCAGTTCGTGAAGAACTGCAGCCCATGGGAAGGACCCACGTTGGAGAAGTTCGTGGAGGACTGTCTCCCGTGGGTGGGACCCCACGCTGGAGCAGGGGAAGAGTGTGATGAGTCCTCCCCCTGAGGAGGATGAAGCGGCAGAAAATAACGTGTGATGAACTGACCGTAAACCCCATTCCCCGTCCCCCTGTGCCGCTGGGGGGGTGGTAGAGAATCCGGGAGTGAAATTGTGCCCCGGAAGAAGGGAGGGGTGGAGGCAAGGTGTTCAAAATTTTTAGATAAGCAAGCAGCCAACAAGCTCCATGACCTGCACAGGAGCTTGCCACTTAATAACTAGCTATGGCACGTTTAATGCAAAACTGCCGTTGTCTTGCCCCACGTTGGGCGCCAAAAAGGACTGTAGTGGGTTGACCCTGGCTGGATGCCAGGTGCCCACCAAAGCCGCTCTATCACTCCCCCTTCTCAGCTGGACAGGGGGGAGAAAATATAACAAAAGGCTCGTGGGTCAAGATAAGGACAGTTTAATAAGGTGAAAGCCAAGGTCGCGCGCGAAAGCAAAGAAAAACAAATGATATTATTCTCTACTTCCCATCAGCAGGCGATATCTAGCCACTTCCTGGGAAGCAGGGCTTCAGAACGCATAGTGGTTGCTCCGGAAGACAAAAATGCCCCCCTTCCGTCTCCCTTTACTTAGCTTTTATATCTGAGCTGACGTCATATGGTATGGAATATCTGTTTGGTTAGTTTAGGTCAGCTGTCCTGGTTATGTCCCCTCCCGAGATCTCTCCCTGCCCCAGCCTGCCGTTGAGGGGGGGGCAAAAATGTTGGAGAGACAGCCTTGATGCTGTGCCAGCACTGCTCAGCAGTAGCCAAAACACTGGTGTGTTATCAACACCTTTCTAGCTACTGATGCAGAGCACAGTGCTATGAGGGCTGCTATGGGGAGTATTAACTTCATCTCAGTCAGACCCAATACAAAATATCAGCAAGAAATTTGTAGGAGGAAAATAAACTGTTGATTTGACAAGGAAACAAGTGAGAAAATTAAAGTTTTCAAGACAGAGACTTCATCGAATGACTAAAACCAGGAGTGACACAAGTGAGAAGAGTTAGGTGCTAGTACCATGGCAATGGTCTGCATGATTCTATTATTTGGTCATGAGAAATAAAAGGTTTTCCCATAGACAACTTACACAGTATCTACTTTTCTACCACTAATTCCAAGAATGTCACCAGCAGGCTGCTATAAAAGCAATCACAGCAAAATATCTTCTCTCCTTGCCTGAGCAATTTTAGCTGCTGTGGCAACGGCATTTTAATGTTGCCTCTTTATTAAGAATGGTCATGACAGTGACACATTCCCAGGGGTCATAGGAGTACAGGCACCCCTTGGTTGGAGAAGGCTTTAGCCAGTCATGGTTTGCAGCATAACCAAACACCATCCAAAGATGAACTTTTTCTCAGCTGTCTGTGTTATGTTATTGCTCAGCTGTTCAGCCAGATCACCTGTATTTTCCAATACATTCTGCACAATCATCAGATAATTCAGATGATTTGAATAACTGACCTTCATGCAGACTCACAAAGCATCACAAGTGCAGAACAGAAAACTGGAAGTGTTTCTATATGTTTTTAATTATATTCTAATTTTAAAGTTCATCTTTAAGAAGGTGTTTAATTATTCTCCCTGGATTTTTTTCTATATTCACTACATCACAAAGAAAAATCATTACACTAACGGTACAAATTGTTGTTTCATGGTTACTTGTTGCTACCTTCTCTCTCTACTGTCACATTTATCCAGTCTGAGCTCACAAAAATGACCCTGAATAGTTTGCAAATGAAATGCACAGGACTAAGGTGCTTCCTGATATGAACTCCAACACTTGCTACCATGCCCACTTCAGATAATCCTTTCTTAAACCAGAAGAGTTGCCCTTGAATTGCCCTTTTGCTTCTGCTATAGATACATTGTCCAAGAGTTTTATTCTTCTGAGAGTTAGGAACTTTACTTCCAATCCAGATTTATTCACTGCCAATTTGTGCCCATTACTTGTGCCAACATTTATCTTGCAAAACTCTTTCCCTGGCGTTTGTTCCTTAGGCATATTTATATAGTAACACATCCATTCTCAGGCTTTGCTTTCCTGAGCCAACCAAAGCTTCCTCACAATATATATTCTCTGTTCCCTGATGAGCCTTGCAATTCCTTCTGCACCTGCTCCAGCCTGCACCAAAAGGGCTGTACATACTTGCACTGTTAAGGGTTTACCAGGGCCTCAAGCTATGGCTCTCAGTGTCACTTGCCCTCACCCCGGGTGAGGGGAGAAGCAGAAACAGCAGTGTAATGCTAGCCTGTGGGATGCTTGGGCAGCACAAGAGAAGCAGGCAAGTGTCCCACACTTGGGGCCCCACTAGCTCTGCAGACCTACCGTGGCACAGCCCCAGCATTCACATCAGCAGGGCCCTGCTGGCACTCCATGCTGTTAGAGCATCCCACCAATACTAATGCATCCACCCAGCACCGGCTAGGCGCTGAGCCATCCAGCAGGGCTGACACTGGGCATAAAACTAAATCACTCATATCTGACCAGTTCACATAGCTCACACCTGCCACAGGAGCTGTACAGCCAAATACCGGCAACGCAGGGCCACAGCTGACAGATCTCACCAGAGCCAAGCTGGATCCACACAGTGCTAAGCCAGGTATCTCTGACAGTGTGACCCCATCCACCTGCAGCTGGGGTTACTCACCCATGAATAACAGAGGGTCAGCTGTATGCCCCCCCAGAAACATCTCTGTATACGTTTATGACTCCATCACACTGATGTCTCATACTCACCCTGGGCTGCTACAGTGCAGAAATCACAACCAGTTGTATTCTGTATTTCCTGTGGGACTTGGCCAGTGATTCATTTCTTTGTCAGTTTATCAACCAAAAAAAAATGGTGTGGATTACAATCATAAATTCTTTTCTAATCAAGTATTGATTTTTCAAGATGGCTGTTTCTGGACAGTAGCCAGCCCCACAGGGCAGTAGCCAGAAACGTTTGAGGTAGGTGCCAGCAGGCACATCTTCCATGTCCCCCCAACACTGGAAATGCAAAAGCAACACAGCCCATTGTCTGCCATTTACACTTCCACAAATACAGACGATACATTATACAAGCTGCAGTCTGCATGCCAGATTTTGAAATCCTTTAGCAGCTGTTTCAATTGACAATAATGCCATAATGCATCAGGGTGTTGAAACAGTGGCGTGTACCTATATGTCCCTCTGGCAACACTCATCTGGTATGACATTTGCCTGCTTCATCTTTCAGTCTAGGAGAAAAGCCATCCTCTCAGTCACACTGTGTTCAGTAAAAAGCTATGCTACAGGAACTAAACCATCAGAGACAAAGGGAGAGACAGAAAGCAAGATGCTGAGACTAGCTACATGCCACATGTAGTTCCTGGCCTTAACAAAAGCCACAAATAGTCTGCCACTCTGTAGGGACAGATCAGTAGAAGGTATCCTGGATAAAGGAAGGAGATAGCACTCTAGGGATGGAGGAGAGAAGAGAATAAATAGAGGAAGAATGCAGAAAGGAAACAGGAGAACTGGGACTCGCACAAATAACAATGGGGAAAAAAATGAGGGGAAGAAAGCAATAGAAGAGTAGCAAAGGAAAGAACATGGAAGACAAGGATGGGGACTTGAACAGAAAGGAAAGTGACTTTATAAACAAAGAGGATGAGTCAGAAAAGATTCCTGATTTCATTTGCAGACAGTTCTTTTGCAGATTAATTGCTTACAAAGCTGGACTGGTTTTGGCAGCTGCATAGCTTGAGATCACAGGCCTCACAGGTGGCAAAGTGAACAGGAAACTTTGCATGCTATTGAAACAAGCTGAGGGAGAATTGCAAAAGAAGAGCTGAGACTCCTTCATTCCACAGAGTTACACACACACTAATTTCCCTTGTTCCTGCATGTAGTGGGGAAGAGATCCTTTGCAATGGCTGGACAACAAGACAATTTTTTTGCAGGAAGAAAGTTGTATTTTAAGAGGTCTCAAAATTCAGAAAACAAAAAGTTTGTTCTGCAAAGACTAAGAGATTGGTTACCATTTTAAAAGGAACAAAAGGGAAGGTCCTATTACTGCGTAGGTGCTGTGCATGATTACATTTCTTTCAGTGGCAGCTCTAGCATAAGTAGCCCCTACCATCATTTCCATTCTGGCTGCTGCTCAACCCTATCCCAGGCTGCCTCTCCTAGTCTTTTGGGACAGCGGTCGGGGGAGCCCTGTTGTGAAACAGGCCCAGAGAACAACCCTGCCCTCAAAATCATCGCTGCTGTCAAAAGAAATGGACGCATACCTCTGAATTCAGTTCAAACCCCAAAATCATTCAAGAAATTTTAAAAAAATGTTACTATGAAAATTAAAAATTTGTTCCTTGATGCTGTGAGCAAATGGCTAAAACAACTCAGTTCCGAGTTCTTCCAATGAATCCCCTGTGACCTTGTCATTCTCCTCTGTGCCTCAGTTCATCATGTGCACATACAAGCTTTGCAAGAACCCATTCAAGATTGTTTGAGACATTCTTAATCTAATCATGACAGTCAGAGACAAGCACACCAAGTTTTCAAACAGAAAAAGGAAAAATTCTAGGAATGAAAAAATCCAACTGCCAAACACACAGACCACGGAGGCTTTTCATTTTGTTGGAGCAGGAAACCAAGAGTGTGATGAGGAAAGGGAGGAAAGAGAAGAAATAAGGCTGGATACATCAGAAGTGGTGAGTGTTCAACCATGGCAGGAACCACCCTACAGAGGAGTAAGAGCTGCACACTCTGCAAAAGCAGTGCACACATTTAGGAGCAAGTTTTTCCAGATCAGGACCCCCAGCTCTCTTACTGCAGTGTCAGCTAAGATAACAGACACGCAGGTGAAACAGCTAGTTGGATTAAGATACAATAATAAGGTGCAATAACAGAAAGGTTGCCAGTGTGGTAGATAATATAGGAAACACAAAGTCACTTTCAAAACAGAGGCTTCTATTTTCACTCACAAGAAAAACAAGCAATTTTTTCTCCAAATCACTGGCTGCTAATAGCATATAATATGAGCCAATTAACAGAAATAAAGTATTCTGTAAAATACACTTTACATCAGCTGGATTTACAAAATCATTACAAGTCTAGAGATAATGGGACATATCCTTTCTGGTGTTGATTAGTACAGTTTCCTATGCTTCAAATCCAGTTTACACCAGTTAACTCTTGCACGTGACACCACCAAACATGTTGTGCTAACAATAACACCAGACGTGATCCATCAAAGGCCCGATGACAGGCACACTAATCAATGAGCGCGACTTGTTCTAATAACTGCTGAGAACCTGAAAAACAGGGAAACACAGGGAACATTCATCTTGTAGAAGTCTACATGAGAAATGTGGAATGGTACAAGTCTATAGGCATAGTCTGGAGACCGTGGAATTAAGTCTAGTGCATTTTTTCACTTCTGTTGAGGTGTCCGTGCAGGGCTAGGGTGCAAATCCTCGGGGGGATATCCAGGAACTGATCTATGAAGTGCGATGTAGGTGCCTCACTGGAGATATCACCTGCCTGACTTTTTCCTGTCACAAACGAGTTGGGTGCAGACAAGAGGCTGTCTCTTGGCATCAAGGCCAATCTTCCCATTTTTCCTTACTGCTGACATTTATCCTCTTGCTCTAATGAGATTTGCAAATCAGTAAAGGAATTCTACTATAAAGTATCTCAACTTTAACCCAGGAAAAAGCAAAACAAAAGCATGTGACGAAGTATGTATTTGCTTCAACAGAGCTACATCACTGCACAAAAGATGCAAACATCTTCCTAAATATATCACAATACTAAGTTCTGCTCTGCAACCAAACTCGCTGTAAAACTGTGTTTCAGCTATACATGAAAGTAAGGCAGCTTGTACATGAAATTGCCCACAGAACTGCAGTTTCCATCACTTTCAAACCTTTCTCCATGAAAACGCTCATTCCTCTCTTTATATTCTTCTGGTTGTGCTTTTAATTTTACTCTTCCTTCAACAAAATTATTGGCACCTTTTTGTAAGGCAAGATAAATGAGAAGGACTGCTCTGTCCTAGAGAAGGTCCACCAGCAATTACACTATCTTTTTAATCAAAATCACCAGTCAACCAATGTGTGTTTCTAATGAAATTGCACATTTCTTTGATAAACATCTTTCTATTATTTTTATCAAGGTTTTCCCCGCAGCTGATTTTGGCTGATATGCTTGTAATTGACAACTTGACACAAGTCAGTACCTTTTCTGAATATTAATCACACAGTCTACTCCCTAGTCCTTAGAAATGTAATGCTAAAAGCTAAACATATTATTTTTCACCTCTCAAAACTCAGAGACATTGTGACAAGATTTTTAGGCATGATTTGCAGCTGCAGCAATATTAAAGCTAAAGGAGCTTTGTTAAGCCTCACCTTTAGGTAGGCAAATCACCCACTAATACAGTCATGAGGGGGTAACACTGCCTAGTTTTGGCCAGCAGGATCAAGCTCCCAAAGATTACTCACTCACGTTTTCCATATTTACCATCAATACTTTCTCTCAAGTTACATCAATATTTTCTCTCAAGACACAGGAAAAATTGCTTTTTTCTCTCTAGCTACTTGCCTCCTTGGTAGGTGAGATCACTCCTTATGTGAGCAAAATTCCCAGGGTCAATGGAAGGTTTACAGAGCGTATGAAACCAAGCATCACTAAAGACAAAATATCAGTATGAGTGGTATTTCTTTATTGCACATTCCCAGTTCCCATTTATCAGAGGACGGTTATCTCTTCTCATGCCCTAGCTGCAATACACTTTCAGCAGTGTATTGTAAACAACCAGCCAGGGCTTTTTTTAGCTGTGTAATTAGAAGCCGTTGCTTCTCTGTCTATTTTCTCCTTCTGTAAGTTAGCTCCCAGTCATTACCAGATGGTTATTGTTACTCACATTACTGACCCTGCTGTCTAGATACCTACTTACACTTATTATCCATTCTTTTTTTTCCAAATAAGGACCTTAATGAGGACAAGCATAGTCATTATCTCTACAACAGTATATTAAATATTTCAACTTTAAAATTCAGATTGTAAACAGTGAGAGAGCATATGTTCAGAATTTTTTTTTAAAAAGACCTCCTTTATTACACTGTCAAATGATGCAATACTAATGATATTTTTGCAGTCACTAGAATACTGATGGTTTATAACCTCTACCTTATTTATTGCACAAGGCTTATTTCCTTGAATTTGCTCCAAAATAGCTTTTGGCTGTTCAACAAATTAAAAAGATGTTGTTAAAAAAAAAAAACTAATCCTGGTTTAAGCTCTAGAAATGTGTTCACATCTTAAGTTTTTTTCTTAAAGGTTGTTATTCCCCTTGACTAATTATAATTAAAATTCTACACAAACTGTATTTTTCCTCTCCTACAAGCTCTTAATTATAAAGATTTCCTGATCTTCTTTCTGTCACTGTCATGGGGATGTAGAGGATCCCAAACAAAAAAATCACCTCATTACTTTCAGTGTCCATGACTTCCATCCAAGTCATCCCTGCTGTGTCAGCCAAAAGAAATGCATCATTTCTCCCCATTCACCAGCACCATCCATCAATGCCCTTTCTGCCACACTTGCTTTGTTTGCCTATCCTTTTGGTAAACTTTGCACTTCAGCATTTTAACACCTGAAAGCAGCTCTGAAGACCTTGGTACTGGGCAAACCTACCAGGCACCATGGCAGGAGGGCAGGTAAAAGCAACCCCCGCAGCATCCTGCTGGGGCTAGTCCCTGCACTGGGATGGCCCTGGGAGGCCAGCCCAGTAGCTATACACACACACACCCCCACACCCCACACCCCCCCCCCGATGAACAGAGGCACCTGATCTTCCAGGAAAAAAACATTTTATGTAAGTGGATGATCTGCTTTTGTAGCAAATTACTAGTAGTTGTGATTTAACAATGTGCCAACATGAGCTGTAATTCTGGGTGTATTCTTGAAGCTTGAGATACAAAGCTCAAGATTACATAGCAAGAATCAGTGAGGTTCACAAGGAGCATACTCACAAACATAGGCAAGTTTTAGTGATATATAAAAGCATATCATTAATATGTTCATAGCTTGGATGAGTATGCTGTGCCAGTAGTATTAACACTGGATATATCTAGAGAGGGGATTGAATATTTTTCTTCAATTTTTAAATCAGATAATCCTGGCAAAAAAATTCACCATATGCTGGCCTTTAAGATACAGGGGAACATAACAGTAATCCATTAAAATAACCAAGTTACATTTGTTACAGCTTTTAGTCAGCAAATACTAACGAGCACCATTTTCTGCTTTGCACACAGCCTTCCCTCAGTATTGGCCTGGGGAACTTAAAAGATAATTGAATTCATTGTCCAGCAGAGCCCACACTGAGGTCATGAAGACTCAAATGTCTAAGCCCTAGTATCATCTTGTACAGGCCACCGTACAAAAGTGAAATCTCTTGAAGACAGCTCATTTGAAACATATTCACATTAGCAACACAGATGAAGGTACAGGCAAGACTGTCAGTGACACCTGGCACATTATCCCATTAAATTTATACCTCCCCACTTCTAGAAGTGCACCACTTATTTTGGCTACAAGTCACAATTCATCAGAACTACAAACAATTTGTACCATTCATTCTCATTCTTAACCTGGATGGCTCTTTGCTGACTCAGAAGCTTGCATTTGCAATGCCTTTCCAACAGTTACCATGCTGAAAATATCTCTGTCCTGCATCAAAACCCAAAAAAAGCCCCAAAACAATCAACCCCCCCCAATTTTATTGAAATTTCTCCAACAAGCTACCCTTGGATCAGCCAAGAATGGTGCTTTCACCGACAATTAACAAGTAAATTCCTATCTCAGTAACATTGCAAAGATGTGATCAGCTACACACTAAATTCAGTAATGATCTGGGAATTTGAAGCATATGAAGCCTGGGACTCTGACAACAGGGCTGTAATCAAGCAAGATTCGAGATCTGATGACTCAGCAAATTAATTTTTCATACAGTTTTTATTTCATTGACTATTTACATCAACAGAAAAGAAAAATCTCAGAAGTCATAACATGGATTAGTGTAGTCTAATGAAGTGCACAGCAGAGGGGAAATCAAGTCAATAACATACCTTCTATTTCCCTTATTTTAACCAGTCATTTGATCAATCAGCGAGTCAATAGCATTCTTGGTAAAAACCTCCAGGATGAAGTCTACTGCATTGGGTGCACACACAGGAACTGCCATTGAGCAGGAAGCCCCACAACACAGAAGCCAGTATGTGGGCAGCATACAAGCCCTTTACAGGTTGCACTGACAAATGCAGGGCATTGATCATGCTTTGGGACCGGGTCCTATCCCCACACCTCCAGCAGCTGTCTCAGTGTGTGAGAAACCAGGCTTCTCCCTCCTCTTTGGGGGAGGCCCAGGGCAGGCAGCACCCACCAGGCATGCAGAGAACACCTGCAGCTATCCCACAGCCCAGGCAGCAAAGAAAGTTAATTTACAGCTTCATTCAGTACCAGAGGGGGCAGAAAGGCAGAACTGAGATGAAAGGGAAACACAAACTCAGACATTCTTGCCATTTTCTAAATTTCTTCCATGATGTTAGGGTACAAGTGCAAGTTCTTTAGAAGAAGACACCCCTGACTAAAAACACTCCAGTTAGGGGAGCCACGGCTGAAGTGAAAAACACTAGCCAGGACAGTTTAGGACTTGTGAAAGGCTCCAGCCCATAAATCTAATCTCTTGCTGTAATGTCAGCCCCAACTGAGTAACAGTCATGCTTCAAAAGCCAGAAGTAGAGCAATCCCTCTTCCCCAGCCCCAGTGTATGGTGGTGGGGTTGTATCACCTTCCTGCAATTTAAGGCCCCTGGTCCTGTCCCAGTCCTAGGGTCCTGAAAACATGCAGCATTAGCAGCCCTCTCAGAGGACCCAGACCCAGCATGACTGCTTGCAAGCAGCCTTGTTGCCTAGAGATGGCATTCCCTCCTCCTTATATCCTAAATAAATTCATTCTATGCCCAGTTTGCCACAATCATTCTAAGGGAACAATAAGTCCCCCACAGTCCACCTCCAGACTAGCCTTTAATTACGCAGTCACAACCCCCGCAAACAGGCTGTGCTCTTTGATCTTCAGTTTAGTGCTGCCATAGGTGTTCTTAATCCCTTTTTCTTTCCAAGTACACTCGTAAAGGCACAGAAAGGAGAATAAAGCAGAACAAGTTCCTGTTAAAGCTCAGGGGATTTTTGTCCCAACCAAATAGCAGACCTGCTTTGAGCTGCTGGGGCCTCTTCCCTCCTGTCTCCTTTGATGAAATGGAGATCTGCATGTGGAGACTGGCTGAGTGAGCACTCTGCAACTTGTTGGTGCAATATGGTCTGAAGATTGTATGCATCCAACAGGCAGGGGTTACATACACCTAATCTCTTCATTTTCAGTTCCAAAGTGCCCTATGCTGAATACTAATAAATGGAAAATAGAGGAAGCAATTATTTATATGGGCCTTCTCATTTATCAAAGCAAGAAGCTATAAGTTCAGCAAGCATTAGGTCAGAAGGCAGACTACAGAGAGTTTTCAGCTCCTTCCAGCTACCAAACTTGAAATTCAATTAATTATGTGCCCACTTTTCCACACAGCTGGGCACCCATCAATCACAGTCCCCTGCCAGCAAGTCCACTTCCCTCAGCTTATCTCCAAGGAGCAGTTACGCATGTACAACATTAGCCACTTCTGGTAGACTGCATGCTGTTAGCAGGCTGTTTGAGAGACACAACCACTGTCCGAGCAATAATCACTCACTGTTCAGTACCCCACCACTCCCATCCTGTCTGCATAATTAAAAATCTGTTAACCTTCTCTGACTTGGCTAGCAATTGGCAGCTCTCTCACAATAGTGCTCAGCAGACATAGGGCTTTAACAGATGGCAAGACAACGACGCAGTTCAAAATCTAAATGTGATGCCACAAGAACAGACTGGTGTAGATTTGGTAAAAAAATGAAAAGCATGACAACTCTGGGATCAATAAGACATAAATGAAAAAATTAAATGCATCTTATATAGTAGGAAGTGGGTGTAATTTGTTGAAGATAAAAATAACAAGCTTGCTTCTCTGGTATGTTGCAGTACCTGTAGAACCTCTGTATGTTTCCCACTTCCCTATTAATAATGCTGCAAAGCAATATTAACCAATAATATAGCTCTTCATACTAAACACCCAGGCACTGAGAATTAAAAGATGTAGTACATAGATTTCATTCAAGTAGTTATGCTGTACATACCATCAGCTGTTTCTTATAGAAGTAATGTACCACAACTAAAACCGAGGACTGAAACTGTCTTAAACATGCTCTGATTTTGCACCTTGCTGCTTTGCTAAAAGTGAAAGCATGTATAAAAAGACTAAGTAATTGGATCTTCTGTTTTCATCTGTCACTATCAATGTTCAGAGACAACAGGCTGAAACAGAGAGTATGGAACATCTGAGATAAAATCAGGATAACTCAAAAGAAATGCTCAAAAATGGATGTGAAAAACAATGTCAAGAATTTCTTCTCTTATTTATGAGTTTGTTAACTTTTAGTCAAAAGCATTTAAAATACCAGCATCTCACAAACACTGTGCTTCCTTCATAACAACCTACATGAAATTACGCCTTTGGTTCTTGAACTTTTTGATAAACAACCAGGATACCACATGATGGACAAGTACCTAAACACTGTGTGAAAGATTCCCATAAGAACACTAAAAATGCATTACATATTTCAGCACTTAAACCATGCATCAGGTCTCCCGTTTGTCTGGAATTAGAGGCAAAGAGCACCACAGCAATTATTTCATATCTAGCTCTTGGGGCCTAATGTTTTCTGCTGCTGTCTGTCACCATCTGAGAGTGGCATTAAATCACCCAGATCATGCAACACAGTAAGAGAGTTATCATGTAGAATTTATTACCTATGCCCCCATAAAGATTCTGGGCTGCTGATATGCGAGGTAACTGACTAAGACAGCAAACGCAGAGATACAGACAAGTAGAACGCTGTGTCCTTGCCCCAAGGAAAAGCCACATCATGCCATTTTAGGTCATTTTAGTTCAATCAGGAAGTTAATACGCTTCCTTGGAACAAAAAATTGAGGTCAGGAATCACGGACTTGGGTTTCACTTGAACACTTTTTATATGGAGCTTTCGAAATGCAGCTGAAGTATTGATCATGTGTTACTATTTCCCAAGACTTGTTTATCATAACAGCACCTATGGACTAAGAAAGGATCAGACACTACCATGCAAGGAGACAGAGGAGAAGTATGGAGGGAGCTGCGGGGGAAGCTGTGAAGGAAATGGTGATTGGCTGGAGCAAACAGCTGCAGGGCAGCAAGATAGTAGAAGGGAAACTTCTTATTTATTGAAAGCTGTTGGTCTAACTGTTACATAGCCTGCACAAAAGCTGCTGTAGAGTCAGCCTCCCTTGAATAAGGGATGCCCTCAGATCCAGTTCCCTTCTTTCTAGCACAAGGCACAACACATCCAAGACAGACTGGATGTTGTCCTTGCAGAATATTTAGCTTTAATTTTACAGATAGAAAAGTAACAGCAGCAAGTAACCCCCATTGCACAGAAACCCTGCAGCTCTAGTGCTCAAGGTATCAAACAGTGCTTCCCCTCTCTATGGCTCAGCCTCCACACAACCCCGCTGATTCCACCCAGATTACGACCGATCTTCACGATATTGAAATTAGTTTCTGAAAACTGATGGCGCCCCTGAGGTACTGGGATTAACCAGGCCACTCTAGCCACTCTGAAGGATTTGGGTAAATTACATTTTATCTGCCCTGATCTCCCTGCCCACACATGCACTGTGCTCCCAGGGCACTCAGACACCCAGATTCCCTCCATTCCCTTCCCAGGATAGCCAACCTTCTACAAAGGATCCTTCTAGAGTACTGTAAACTCAGTTAAACTGCAGCAAAACAAGTAATTGAAACAGATTCGGCACAGCATTCAAAAATCAATCCTTAACTACAAATTGGCAACCTCAAAAAGGTCAAAGACTGAGGTAGGTGAAACAGCCTCAGTGAAAAGCCATAAAAATGGATTTCAAAAGATTAGAGAAGGTTAAAAAAAAAAAAAATGTTTAGGTCTGTTTTGACAGAACTTCTTCTACTTCCCCACTGCACAAAATCCAGGACAGTTGATGCTATAACTGTCTCAAGTTCATCAGATACTGATTTTTACTTTTTGGAGCTCTTCATCCCTACATCCACCCACACTATCTCCAGACTTAAAATTTGTTCTGTAAACTCTAAATCCATAGAACAAAAGCTTTTTCAGGGCATTATCCCCAATATATCATAAATGAGTTTTGTATCCTCTGCCCAGCAGAAGCTTTAGAATATTACAGAGGAAAAACTACAGTAAAAGATAAATGTGCATCTGACGAAATAAGGAGTTCTTTGTTAACTCCCAAATTCAACAAAGGACCTAAATATGTGCCTAACTTCAGCGAGAATGAGGGACTTGAGTAGTGATTCCAAGTCTTTGCTGAACTGAGGTCATATATACAAGATTTCTTTCTTTTCCCTTTCAGAACTTTAAGTAATTTTTCTGAAGTTACATGACCATCTTTAAATAAGTATTCAGCAGAAAAGATTCGGATCACAAGACAAGCTGAAATAGCATCAGTAAGTTCAAGCTTTTGATAATGTTTACCTCTATTTCATTTTCAAAGTAAACAGAATGCCAAATCCTGCTTGCTTTTCATGTGCAATTAATCCCACCAAAATCCTTTGGGACTATTTCTGAAAGTAAAACAAGCAGGATTTAGTTTATAATCCAACACCAACAGGAACGGAAAATATGATACAGTGTTTTACCCCTAGCAAAGAACCCTGGCACTAAATCCTCACAAGTGAGTAAAGCGTCAGTGCATATTCTGCAGCTAATCTGGCAAAGGGGCAATTCCCTGTTTGTAATTTATATTTTTGCCCAAATGACTGTATAGACACAGATGGTCACACCAAAGGAGAACAGTTCTGGAAAGAAATCTCCTTCCCTCAGGAATACTTCACAAGATCAGTCTGGGGACTGCCAAAGCACAATCTTTTGCCAGGCAGCTGAATCACAATACACTGAATGCCTCCTTCAGGTTCTGGCTTCTGTATCAAATTCTTACCATCTAATAAATATAACGCTGAGGAAAGAAGAGCAAAAAGACATTTCTGTCACTGGATAGGGTTTTGAATGCTAATGACTGGATGTTGAGACTCATTTCAAGTTTTTATCGTCCAAGAAAGGAAAGCTTTTCTGACTGCATTTTCTGCATCCTTAGGAGTATGCCTTAGGTTACTGATTATCTGGGATCCCATCATCAAGTTTTCAAGAAAGATACTTGTTTCCTTCAGGCTGCAATGGCTCAAGTGGATCGAGTTTCTAAAAGACAGGCCATACAAATCTGATTTCAGCCAAGGGCTTTATTCTCTTTCATAATTTTCCATTGTTTTCTGACACCAATTAACGGGGCCGCCTTTGTTTTGTTTTAAAGATAAAATGAGGAATTTTAAGAATTATCTATGAGAATACATTATATAGTTAGTATAGCAACACATATATTCTTCATTTGAATGCTGAATTTGCCTTTCTCCAAATTTTCAATATGCCAGAAAGATTTTGATCATCAACAACAACTTCAGCTTAAAAACCTTCAGGGCTGTCAGGTAGTAAGAGTGATTTTTGGACAGCGAGATGAAATCAAATGCTGCTTTGGTCAACAAGCTGAAGAGTTACCAGTTTTGATATTGACTAACCCAAGTTTCAGAATTAAAAATGGATTCAGAATAGTGAAAACCTGTCTCACCTTTTATCTATCTGTTTTGCTTGTCTGCAGACTGAATAAGACATCAATTCTTTACTGCATTCATACTTGGCTGAGATACTTTCTTCACAAGCTTGAGGGCTAAGGAAAAAAGTTTTAAATTACATTTTTAAATACTGGATTGTACTTCATGCTATAAATTATAAAATCTGCAACCCTGGAATCACAAAATACATGTGATTATATCCTCAGTGAATAGTTTAGAAATATTTCAGTGCTTTTGTCCTGTCTCCCTAGTGATAATAAATATAGAGATTTCAGTGCTAAATTTGGTTGCTTACTAGACTTACACTGGTCTCAGGATTTCAAATTACAGAAGCAGAGAGTTTCTGAAACATGGCTTAAGGGAAAAATCATACAGAATGCAAAGTGTTCCTAGATAGAAGAACTACTAGAATTGCCAATTATTTCACTTCAGCAGAAGCAGCAGAAATAAGTAAGATGTCCCACACCCTAGGCATTCACCTAGTAAAACAACAGTCAACTTCTTGTTTGCATGGGAACTTCTTTATTCCCAGTCAGGTGTTTGGAGTCCAGCCAACAGAGTCATTAATGAATGGCACCGTGTCTGATTTGTATTATACTGATTTCTATCAGGCACACACATTAACAGTCCCATCTGACTTCCACAGCAACCAGTAAAACTGTCTCATGACTGAACCTCGCCTTGGAGGCCCCAGTCGGTGACACAAACCTATCAAAAAAAAGATGGAAAGGATGAATGAAAGGAACTCTGTTTCAGAGCTGGGAAAGTAAGATTGAAATGACATTAAAAATGTCCTGTAGGCTTCTAAGATAAAATTAATTGCTAGGGTAAGTCCCACTTCAGTCCCTTACAATGCATGGAAAAGTTGGAAGAGGAGGAATGTACTCCTTGGGATCAGGTAGACCATTTTAGACAGGACTCAGAAAAGCTGAGCGACTTGAGTAAAATTACTGAGGAAAGCAGAGCCAGGAGTAAAATTCAGGTCTGCTGACTTGTAGCTGTCTACTCACCACTCAGCTATTGCATGTAATGTGCGGGAAGGGAAATAGCGTACTGTCTTTAGGATGTCAGAATTTACTTCTAGAAAGGTAAATGATTCATAAAACTCCGTAACAGTGAACACTTCCCTGCATCTGGGATCAACTATGCTCAAGCATTTAAGACAACAGCACCACTCACTTCCAAGTCACAGTTCTCATGAACTAAGAGCATTCAAGGTGATATTCTTGGCTTGTTAAGAGCAGCAGATGCCCATCTGCTGAGATCTGTTTTGACAGAATTTAATCCCTTTGCAGTTCTTTTCGTGTGTCTATTTTTTTTTATAATGTTGTCTATCTCACTCCTCTTAAAAGCAAAATCCTAACCATGATGTCTGATGCATTCAGGTAGCCGTGGACTTGTCTGTTCACTAAAGATTTAGAAAGAGAAAACATAGTGAATGAGCCAGCAAATTCGAAATCAAAAGAAATGTAAACAGTGAAAGTTATTTTCTTTCTGCAAAACACGCAGGAAAAAGCTAGGGATATCTGTTGAAAAGACAGTTAGTTACAAAAGAAACAAAGAACAAGGGGGAAACAGTGTAGACATCCAGGGCACATCCATATCTTGAATATTGCAAGAATTTCTCATCATTCCATCTCACAAACCAGACAAGAAGAGTAGATGTAGGAAAGAGCAACAGAGATGCTCAGAGGAGTACGCCTTCCTACAGAACAGGAGAAAAGATTAGGAGCCTTTGGTTTAGAAAATAGGTAACTGGAGGTCCACAACACTGCAAACTGCAGAGAGGGTGATGAGAATAATTATTCAACTTCTTGCAATACCAGAACTACAGAAAACCCAATGGTATCAAATCCAAATCAAGTAAGTTCTTCCTCACAATAAGCAATTAAACAGGAGTATTCATCACCACATTACATCTGAGAAATGAAAATATAGAGGGCTTCAAAATTAGGTTAGATACAGTCATAGAAGACTGGTTGACCAGCAATTTCCAAAGAAATCCCTAAATTACTGATTGTTTGAATTTGGGAAGATAAACCATGGAAAAGGTCACTCAGATGCATGCTTTGTTATACTTCTCTGAAAGGATCTGTCATACTGGCCACCATTGGTTAAATGGACTTTACATATGAACCAGCACAAAAGTTCCTCTATTTTCAGTCTAAAGGCTTTAAAGGGTTCCAAAACTGGACTCAACAAAATTGTCATGAAAAGTGAAAAACTATTAACAAATTTTGGACATACAGATGAAACTCATGTAATTAAGGCAGATTTTAATGACTGCCAAAAACACTACACAGTTTGGGAAAAGTAGTTCAGCAAAAGTTGGCATATCCTTTGAAAATAGGGAGAATACAGTTTAGATGTTCCTCATATGACCAGGTTTGTGTAGATCATTACACGATACAATAAGAAAATAAATTTAACTGAGTGAAGTGCAGACTATGGTGATCACTGGAAAAGCTTGCAATACTGCTGCCTGCAGACACTGTTTTCCTGTCAACAGAGGAAGTGGATAAATTTGTATTAGAAGCCTACAGGTTTTACCCTGCTCAAGCACCTTTAGTTTGACCTAAGAATGCCTCCTGTGTTCACAGCCATGTTTTTAAGCAGAACCTAAATTCTATGTATCTACTGTAGAAAGCCTTCAACAGCGAGCAAAAGCAATTTTCAGACTGCCATCTCCTTCCCTTTTGAAACAAATGCATCTACATCAGCTGTGAAAAGTGAAGAATGCTTCCTGTCACCTTTGTATCACAGCTTTCTGACAGCACCAGTGACAAAATCTAGCACACAATCTCCTCCCAGGTCAACACCAGACATGGAGGTAGACATCTATGGAGAAAAAGGGTAAATTCTTTAAAAAGCAGCATCACAGTATTCCCCAGATGTTCTGGGGATCCTCTATATGAGGCATCCCAAGCAGTAGCAAGGCCATGCCCTAAAGAAATCTAGATTAGATCGTGCTTTATGCATAGATCACTCTAAATTTATTCCTAGCTCAAGAATAAATACTATTTTTTTTCTAAATATCACGCGTGAATTAGGATCCCATTATGACATCTGTATTTTGCATTTCAAAAGAAAGATTTTCCCCAGAGAATACTCGCAAGCTGGGTAGAGCTAATCAAATTAACCTTGAATGACTCTCCATCTGTACCCAGGCACAACTAACCAGAAAAGGCAGGAGCAGCCCAGGGGGCCAGCCTGGCTGGTTCTTTCTGACTTCCAAACCCACCACATTCTGTTAAACTTGTTAGAAGAAAAAGCTGTCCTCACAGCTGAGTCTGAAGACTGCTGGGTTCAGGTCTGCCACCTTTATGAATCAAGCTAAACCTGTACGGCCTGTACTACTCTGTCCCTGAGTTTTGTGTCAAGGAGTATGTAAAGCCTGAATACATGGAGATTTGAAGCGCAATCTGAACTTGCTCAGTGCTGGGACTGGCAGGCAATGGTCATTGTATGAGAGAAAACCATTTGGTCTTTCCACCACTCACCTTACCCAGTACTGCTTTTTAGAGTCAATTTGTGCAGTGAAGCTAGAAGAATGAAAACATTACCTTTAGCAACATCTTGCATAAACAGATATACTGTAACCAATGCTAGCTTCAACACAAGAGAGAATTTCTGACAGCTTTTTATTGTGTCAAGTACTAAGAAATCTCTCAAATTCTCCTCTCAGGAATCACTTCAGTCAAAGTGGATTACCAAAGCAATTCTCTTAATCAGCAAGTTTAGTGCACAGTGGAGCCTTACAGAAAACAGCTTATATAATTGAAAAGAAATTCTTGTTTACAGTTATGCAGAGACCCCACCTTGATTCCAGGTGATAAGTTGCGGATGCACAATATTATTGCTTTATAAATAACACATCTATTTCCATTCAGGAGTCAGTTCCCTGTACCGAAACAATGTCACTAATAAATCATGCTGCTTGTAGAGCTAGAGCCAATACCGCCTTTTACTCAGTACGTACCTTTACTGCCATATATCTATCTCTATATATGTGTAAGATAAAATGTTCTCTGAGTACTTTTTAAAGGTGAAGCAACTGCAGTTTAAGAAATAAGAGTGACTTCACCAAACCAAATATAATATGAAAAACCTAAGTGGGGAAAAACAACAAAACAAAACCAAAACCAGCAAAGAATATCTTCCAACTCAGCTACCTCCACAAATGCTTGTTTCTCCCTCTGTTCCTACCCAGTCTCAAGTAATGCTGCTTGTTCAAAACACTATGGCTATAATCAGGTCAATTAGGTCACAATTAGGAAAAAAAAAAAAAACTTCCTTGTCTTTAGCAAACACCACCAAAGACTAATTATTAGTGGTACCAGTTTAAAAAAGAAAAAAATCTTAGGCATTTCTCTGCATAAGGCCTTTTTAAACTGAGATCTAAAAATAGATAGACAACAAGCAGACTTAAACAATATTATCAGTGGTTGATTTATTTCAGCTTTCTGCTCTCCCTGGTCGCAGTTCAGTGCAACCCATAAATAAGTTAGGCTGGTGAAGGAGATTGAATTTTTGAGGCCAGAACAGTAATTGAGGAATTGAACAGCCTGGAGGTTGAAATATCATCTCTTGGGACATAAGCCTTTGGACCCATTAGCAGCTGTCTATATTGCTTTTTCAGCCATTGACACATATGACCATGTCAACACATTGAACCAATTTATGTTTCTTTGTGTTGCAAAAGGACAGATCTTGTACGTGTTCTGGGCTCCATCGTGCTGTTACTCTAAAAGAGTAAGAATGTCTCAAGAACATCCCTGACTAAAAAGTCAGATCTTTCAAAACTATGGGAAGGCCCAATTTCCTGTGAAGAAAATCTGCACCAGTTCAGCACAATTTGATTATACAGAAAGCAGTAATTTTCACTTTTTCTACACTGTATTAGTCAGCAATTGCAAAGGAAAGACTGAAAGGGAAGCCTGAGAAGGTTTTTGCTTGCTTTCTTAAAAACAAAACAAACAAGCAAAGCAAAATACCCTACCATCACCCACCACTTCATTTTTTCCAGTCATTCTCTCAGGATCAAAATTTGACAAAAAACCCCTGAAGACTCCACAGACAACCGAAGCAACAAGCGATGGATTGCAAAACCAACCCTTGAGCAAAGGCAAAAAGGAGTATCTCCAGGTCTTACTCTGTATGAAAACACAGAAATTACCTCAGCAAAAATGCAGGCCCACGGAGGACACCTGAGCTCTCTGTGGGGCACAGCAGCTGTTTCGGGCCAGCCTCGGGGGATTTTTACCTCAGGGACGCGCCCCGCCCTCCACCTGCCCAGCGGCTCACTCAGTGCTGCCACCGCATCTGCATCGCTGCTCCTCCACCTTTGGCGACAGACGCGCATTCGATTCACCGCTCAATACGTGGAAATAAACACTTCTTTCCCTCCCTCGCTAACTTAGCATCCCACAAAACCCAAAGCAAACGCTATTTCTAAGATGGCGTCACTCAGCATGGGCCACGGGCTTCCCAAGCGTGGCAGGAATGGTTCCCCACACACCTCCCCTGCGCAGTGGGGTTTTGGGTGGTTATGATGGCAATCACGTACCGAAAAAGAGTGAAACTCAACAAAAGATCTAAAAGGCGTCTCTGGGGACTCAGGGCAGTGCTGTAACCTCACAGGGCTGCAGGCCTGCTCAGGGCTCTACAGCAGGAGGAAGTGAGGCAGTAGCCAAAATGTGTTAGCACGAGGTTAGCCTTCTCCTGAAAACAAAGCCAGCGTTTAACTTGAAATCATTGAAGTGATGGATTAAAAAGGAAAAAGGGAAATATGAGAAAAAGTCACTTCATAAGTCACTACTAAAATCCATGTTTCCATGTTTTGCAGTCTGTAAAAAAAAAAAAGAAAAACATACACTTGTTTTCGTTTTGTAAGATGATGATGGCAACTGGAACTAATAACCATGTCTTAAAAATAGAGTATCACATTTGTTCAGATCGAGCCCATCATAAATTGTTTTGAAGAAAGGCTCCCCATGGCATCAAGTACAAAAACAAAACAGCAAGTTTGTTGGATCTAGTACATACCAAGCAAGACCGACTGTATACTGGAATTAAGCACTACCAGTTATTCATAAATAATTTTTCTGATTAAATATTGACTCAAAGGGAAACATCATTTGTCTTGTAACAGACTGTACTCGCAGCACCTTGTGCTCTGCTGCTACTAGATCTCAACCCAGACAGAATCAGTGATTTGGACGTACGACACTAAAACAGAGGTCTCTAATGAATAATGATGTGCTGCTCATAAAATACCGTCTCTCCGATTTGCTGTTGGGGGAACTGATGGCAGGTCGTGCCTGCCCAAAGGATTGGGCACTGCTCAGCCCCACAGGCAGGAGGCAGACAAGGGCTCCCTGTTTGCACATCACCACACTCCTCCACAAGCCAGCATCTGAGCTAGAGCTGTTCCAAGTGGAAAGAGGAATGCATTTACTTCCTGATATTTGGCAGTATTTCTCCACGACCACCAGAATACTATTCAGTTGGACATTTTCTCTCTAAGTCTTGTAAACAAAACCCAAATCTAAAGGAATTTTCAGTCAGCTTTGTCTTAGTTGAAAATTTTCATCCTAAGCAAGCAACGAAAATAACAGCTCTTCACCAAAATGTCTTTGAAGAACAATTCCTATCAGAAATGCGGTTTTACAGCCAGCCTCCTAAAAGAAAGAAAAAGAAAAACCACCATTCCTTCGCAGCTCAGCAGCTCCTTGGGAACATCTCTGCATGCAGTGGGTTATGCAGAGATGTGCAGGACAGAGGATCACCAGCCTCATGTTGTTCTTCAGCTGCAGCTGTTCCCACCTCACAATGTGCTGTCTCAGCAGCATCCTGCTCCAGCTGACAGAGACAAGAGAACAGGACACCATAGCAATTAAATTAACAAAAAAAAAAAAAAAAATCATCACAAGGGCACCTTCAGAACAGCTGCTGTAAAAACATGTTACTCATGACAAATTTCTAAACTCAACTACCTCCTACATACTCACAAGGTATACACAGCAGGCTACAAATGTCCGCTGCTCAGGGAAATAGCATACCCACACAATGATGGACAACTTCAGTATTAACTTTCAAAGCCCTTGCTTGCAATTATACTATTACACAGGCTGTAATGAGATACATAGGTTAAGCAACTCATACATCTGGCAGGATGTTTAGGATTTATGGTTGTAGTGTACTCCCCAAACGGCTCTTCTCAGCCGCTGCACAATGACTACTTCACTTACAGACCTCCATAGGAAAGGGTTAACAATCCCAGAGACACTTTTATAGAGCACACAAACAAGTACTGCAGTTCATTTAAAGATATGTGGACACAAAAACTACAGATATTATGTAATACATTTAATGCTAAAAAAACTCATAGGAAGTAAAAGACTGTACATAAATACTATGTAACATCCAATGGGATTCATCACCTTTCTCTGGTTTGCACAGATTTACTTTGCTATTTTTGGAGAAAATTAAAACTTGGCACTTACTGAACATCTTATCTTTAAAACTCAGTTTAAAAAAAAATCCGTAATAACATTTTTAGATAAAGTATCCCACTTCAAGGATTAAGGACATCAAATACTATGGTAAAACAGGCTACGCAAAAAACGCATTTCCTGAGCTGAAATATTGAGTTAACTTCTGTAGTCACACATAAACCTACTAATTAACATTCTGTGAAGGTCTCCCTTCACTATGTCCAAGGATTATACTGTAGCATCTTGGTGATTTCACCCCATTGACCTAAGTTTTCCGGCCAACTTACCATATGCTTTTGAGATGTTATTTATATTACAGTTTACAGGGGAAATACTAATATTGTACATCTAAAATCCTTACCAGCTATCACCTTATCAGCAAATTTTAAATTATAGCAAAGTTTTAATTTCATGAAAATATGAAGGAATTATGTATTTTTATTACTAGAATTCAGTCATTTTTATCTCACTAAAATACATCAAAGTTTTGTAAATATCTAAACTTCATTCATAAATCAAGAGATGAAAAACTGAGTACAATGCCTGTTTATTTCACAAATTCCTCATTGCTCCTTTTCATATGTTCAAATATGACTCTTTTCTGAACTACACAGTACACATGTAGGTGGTAGGCATAAGGAAGTTTTCCACTGCTTGATAGAGCACATATTCAAGTTTGGAATAGAACTACAAATTACTATTTTTCAGGATAACTAGCACTGACAAGAAAGTAAATATTATTTTAAATGCCTTTGAAAGGCTTCTCTGATCACACTGTTGTAGATAAACCGCTGACAGTTTATAAAAGCAGAGTATTTATCTCAGGACTGATGACACTGAATAAAGATAAATACCACCACCATATGCAAAATAGCTATACTTTAACATGATCTTCTTTTCCATCAAAATATCCCAAGTGTTAGGTAAAAACAGTCAAAAGCGTGATTTACTGAGCATCTCAATCAGCCTGATTACATGTCAGATTTGAATTTCGGTAGGTCAGGAGGATGGCAGGTCCAACTTCAGACTGGATGTTATCATCATTACTATTTTCCAAGCAGCAGTAAGTCCTGCATCAATGTTAACTTTGCCAGGCTTAGGTGTCAACTGCAATGTAATCCTGGGGAAGCTGACTTAAAAAGGTGTCGTGGTTTAACCCCAGCCAGCAACTAAGCACCACACAGCTGCTCACTCACTGCCCCCCAGCCACCACCCAGTGGGATGGGGGAGAAAATTGGGAGAAGAAGTAAAACTCATGGGTTGAGATAACAACGGTTTAACAGAACAAAGAAGAAACTAATAATGATAACACTAATAAAATGACAACAGTAATAATGAAAGGATTGGAATGTACAAATGATGCACAGTGCAATTGCTCACCACCCGCCGATCGACGCCCAGTTAGTCCCCAAGCGGCCATCCCCCCACCCCCACTCCCCCCAGTTTCTATACTAGATGTGAGATCACAGGGTATGGAATACCACTTTGGGTCAGCTGTCCTGGTTGTGTCCCATCCCAACTTCTTGTGCCCCTCCAGCTTTCTCACTGGCTGGGCACAAGAAGCTGAAAAATCCTTGACTTTAGTCTAAACATTACTTAGCAACAACTGAAAACCTCAGTGTGTTATCAACATTCTTCTCATACTGAACTCAAAACATAGCACTGTACCAGCTACTAGGAAGACAATTAACTCTATCCCAGCTGAAACCAGGACAAAAGGAGATAAAACAAACACTATATGCATTCATAACAAACTGAAAAATTTTCCCATGAGAGTGAAAATAAGTCTGGACTGCACTGGACTGATGAAAATACATACTGCCTCACCTTGTAACCATTAAGATAAGATTTTTATTTGCTTTTATCACTATGAAAGAACAACAGACAGAATAAGAGAAGCTCAGGGCCAACATCTTTTATTCCTTGAATTATCAGGGAAAAGTTATCCAGAAAGAAAGTGTAACTTTCCAAGGAGCACATAGGATCTCAAAAAATGTGTCTTATTCTCCATCCTGCTAACAAGGTTTTCTCAAATTACATAATTAAGTACTGCCCAAACCAGTATCCATCTTATTATTTTTTATAAAACCAAAAATCATTCAAATTGTAAATGACCGCTATTCATTAAAATGTATTTTTCTTCAACTGTAAGCACAGTTCTGAATGATGTCCGGTGAGGCAGTAAGGAACTGTTAACTGCTGAAGAGATATAAATAGAAAATAAAAGCATTTTAAGAGTCTTCTTCCATAGACACATCCTCTTGAAGCTTCTGCACCATTTTGTCCTCCAGCTGTTTTGGTGTGCCTTCAAAGCAAAGAAAAAATTAAATTCAACATGTCTCTCTAAACCCAAATAACTCTTCTTCTTTGAACAATATATGTGTCTGTTCTAGGAGAAACAGCCTAAACATACTGCTTAAAGAGTTGTTTAGGAGTAAACCCACCGAGCTTACAAATATTTATTACTAACCTCCATCACCACCTAAAACTACTGAAGAATCGTTTTAACAGAAAAGCTGATTTTTTTTTTTTTTTTTTTTTTTACACAAAATCTAAAATGCAGTGAAACGTATGTTTTCATCTAGTATGATGAACTTTGATATACCTGGCAATACCTAGCAGAACCTTGCAAAAGACGATAAAAATGCATTACTTTTAACTGATCAATAGCCTTCACACATTAGTTTTTATATAAACATTTAAGCCCTCCTGAATGCTGTGTTGGATGGCAATAGTGCTAACTCTCAATAATACTACCAAAAAGAAAAAAAATTAAAAATCCAGGATTGACATTTGATTCTGCTCTCTCTAAGACCCAGCAGGAACTGCAAAACACTGAAAAGGTAGCTGTTGTTTGACAGAAATACTACATGCTATTGTGCATCATCCATTTAACATAAGCAAAGCCAAATGACAGAAGTAAACACTCAGGTTTATTCTTTTGAATTCAGCTCTTTTTTGTTTTTCTTCCCTCAAAAAACAAGGGACAGATTAAACCAATGTTTAAATATATCCTGACAAAACCTTGTTTCACATATATACAATCCCAGACTATAGTTAATGCAAACTGGAAGAAAAAACGTAGAACAGACTTCTAGTTAACATCTAATAATATGTCACACCTACATCCACAGAGACAAAATCACTGGGAATTTTTATAAAACAATAATTAATGGAAATGTTTTTAACTTCTCTCTATTACTCCATTAACTGTATTTTAAAAAATAAATCATCTTTACAATCCATTTTTATCAACATCCTCTAACACAAGCTAGTACTTGTAATAGTTTAGAAACCAGAAAGTTATTTAGGAGAAACAGGTTTCTCCAACTAAAAACTCAGTTCACTAACAAATATACTTTATTATATCTGAACTAGGCACAGATTTTAGTGAAAATTTGTAAAATTACCGTATTTTAAAAAATGTTAGGCTTACACTGAAGAAACAGTATTTTCATGTAAGTGTCATTATACGCAGTGAACTACAAAAAAACCTACTCTCACAATTAGCTAACAAATTCAAAAAGCAGAGTTAACTACTGTGTTCTATATCAATCAGTAGTATAGTCTGTTGAGTTCAAATAATCAGTTCAAAGAAGACTTAGATAAATGTATCAGTTAACAAACACACAGTTCATAGAGTACCAGGTGTTGAGTGCAGTTTAAAATACTCAAATAAGGAAAAGAAAGGATGAATGCAGGACTAGATAAATAAAAAGGTATGTTTGATTCAGAACAAAGATACTGCTTACATTTAGTGGCAAGAGCTATTCTCCATATTCAACAGACAAATTAATTGTAAGAAAAATGCACAAGATTATTGATCTGTAGAATTAGTCATACCAAAAAAAAAAAAAAATCAATATTCATCATAAAACTGTACACGCAAGTTAACCTAAGCGAACCGAGTAAAACAAGTTCTTACCTGCATGCGGAGCACGAAGAAGGTGGATATTCTGTTTGACTTCTTTGATGTCTTCTGCCTTCTGCAACTCTTTGCTCTTTTTTAATCTGGGGAGGGGGAAAATTAAATTTAATTACCTTCAAAGAGGAGATACATGTTTTCCTTTTAATGCATAACATATCTTTAGCTAAAGGTATGTAAACTGTAAATAATTATGATTATGAGGAAATAAAGGTAAAAAGTATTTGAAAACCAATTCAAGCATATACTGGATACAAGACAAGAAAAACAAAAAAAAAACAAACAAAAAAAACCCCCAAGAGTCAGCACTGTTTACCAGACATTTGTTTAAACCTAAGGCTCCATATTACAAACAGGGAAATATAGCTATTATCATCTGAGTGTCCAAAAGCTGCATTTCATTGGACAGCCAATGAAGCGTAGTAGTTTGGTAGCATAGTTGAGCCCACTCAAACTGTTTTACCCCATTGCTTGGATGACTGTGTATGTGCAAAGCAAATCACCATTTAGAACTTTTGATCACCATTTCTCTGGTAAGACTGACTGTCCAATACACATTTTCAAGAACACCCATTACACAAATACTTCTCCTCACCTGTTCATAATAAATCTAGCTTGGCGTTTTTGCTTTATTTCCTCCACTCTCTTCATTGCATCAACTGAAATAAAACAGAAGTTGTTTTAAACGTGCTTACATACCTACAGTTGAAAATACATGCTATTTTGCAGAGCAACACTACCAGTATTCCACAATACCTTTATATCAGAGGTAACTCTTATGCTATATAGAACAAGTTATTCCTTCTTCAAAGAGCACAGTAGGCGAATATTCTGCATACCAACTATGATGAATTGTATTTTAAAACTTATTTATGCTTCCACTTTTGTGCCTACACATAATTTCTACAATTAACCATCACTACAAAAGGTTCTTACTCTACTTGAAATCAGATGCAAGTTATCACCTTCTCCTTTGTGGCATGCATTCATTCATGACATTAGTAACTTTCATTTTATAGCAATTGATTTATTAAGCAAACTGAAGTGGAACGAGCAGGAACAAAGAAAGAATTGCATCACTATAAAAAGCTTACACCAGGAGCCTCTTAAAAAGCTGGAGAAACACTGAGGTTTTCTGAAGATAACAACTGAAAATAGAGGAATGCTGCACCTCATTTTCTAACCAGTTTCCGAAAAAAAATAAGATCAGGTGAAACTCCACACCTGTTCACAACTCAAAGCTCCTCCACACATAAGAATTTAGTTATGATTCCAGTAATTTCAAAACACAATCACTACAAAGCATCAATACTCTTAAGAAGCCTTCTGAAAACATGTTCATGTAGAGTAATAGTTCATTCCCCATAGTTCATCTTTTGTTTTTTCTAAAATGACTCACCCGTCTTGTTCCACAACTCTCTCTGGTATTTCACTGGTTCATTTCTACGTTTTTCAAACTCAAATGAATTATCCTTTATTAAGAAAAAGTAAATATAGATTATACACAGAAGTATATTTAGATCAATACATGCTACAGCACTCACTCATATAACTTAGTATTTTACATTATTTTTTTTTCCCCCTTTCAGAATCTCAGTTCCTATACTTTAACAATCTTTAGAGATTACTAAGCCAGAAAGAAATAGAGTGGAGCATTTGACCTCAAAGTGTCAGAAGCTACAGTGATTTGTCTGAAGAGAACTATTTACCAAAACATCTCCTTCAGCTATTCTCTTTTTAGCAAGACAAAAGGAACAGAGAAGACAAACGTGGAGTAGGAAATACAGAGTAGACTAGACAGGTGGAAGGCAAAACTAGAAACGTGTAGAGTCAGAAAAAAGCATTTAATGCAGGTCAAATAAGTTCTACTCAACTGCCTGTAACCCCCACACTATTTCATTTTAAAAATATTGAAACAATATAAAATCATTTTAAATTGTGGAATATTTCAATTGATGACATTGTGGTGTTTGGGGCAGCTAGGGGTTTTTCTTTTTGTTGTGGGTTTGGTTTTTTTTTTCCCCCAAGAGTTTAAGAGGGAAAAACAGTTTCCCAATTTTTTTTTGCTAGGCATACTTAGCTTTACACCAACTTTATCTGAGGACTTTTCCCTGCCCAAAGGTTCTTTTTTGAAGTGCTAAAGCAGAGGTATTAGACCAGCTGCTAATCTTCACTTGAGCTAAAGACAGCTCCAATGAGAGAAACTACACAGAACAGCAAGAAATGGCATGTACACACTTAGAAGCTGTGCTCCATTGAGAGACGAATGTTAATTTTCACCATGGGATAGTATCAAGCAAAATATCCAAAACACAAGCTGTAGAGCACATCATATGCTAACATCTACATACCACTCTTATTCTTAAAAAATTTTTTAAAATTACCTTAAATTCATTTTTAGCCAAGTGCAACACAGCACCAAATTGATTCACTGCAGTTTTTCCTGTGTCAGCTTTTATGTATTTGTAACATACAGCATTATTTTGTAACATGAGAACATACCACAAACAGTGAAAAGAAGTCTCATAAGAGTACCGATGTTCAAAAATGCCATGGTCTTCTAACCTACATGCAGAGACAAACTACAGCTGCCTCATATTGGCCAATGCATCTTTCCTATTCCAAACATGAGGGGACAGAATGACCGACTCCTCAGTCATTCTGAGTGAGAGAATAAGACAGTCCTTCAGAAATACCTTGTGAACAACCACGTGGCAAGATTATGTCCTTCTTAATTTTTTTGTTGTTTAATAAAAACTTGAAACCCAGGAAAAAAAGTAAATATATTTAACCCCTATCCAATGCACCTGTTTAAAGCAGCTATCACCTTCTTGCAAACTACAACATTTCCCATTGCCACAAGCCTGCCTAGACACTCTCCCCAAAGCTGGTTTATGAAAGAATGGATACCTACCAAACTACAACAAAGCATTATGTTTATATATTGTTTTAATTCTTAGCATATATAGACATATCTCAAAACTGGAGCATATCGTCACCTATTTAGACATGTATAAAGGAATTCTAAATTAAGTTCTTTTCAAAAAGGTAATTCAACGTCACCAGAAAGAACTTGAAAGCAAGAAATGCAATTACAGAAGATGCTAATTAATTATGGCTTCTCAGAGTCACATTAAAAAAATAAAATAAAATCACATTCTTCCCCTTGGAAGATCCACAGAAGGCAGCAAATCACTGTGTCAAAATACTTACCAAATTGTTAGTATTCTGGAAAAAAAACACGTAACTAAGTCATAGTAATTCTTAAATTATTTAAGGACTGTTCCCCCAAATATGAGTGTTTACTGTTTTTATCACCGAAGTAACTTTGTCTTGAAATTGTTTTTAAGATCTCATATGCTGTTTTTGAAATATTGCTATCTAGGCAGGGACTTTTTCTATACATTGTATGCTTTAGGGAGACTTCAAAAGGTAACTATCCTATGTGTCTACACAGAGAGACTCCTGGGGTACCTGGTACCCCAGATTATCTGATTGTGCAGAAATACAACTACCAAATGTATATGTAAAGAGAGTAGGAGATTTACAGATGGAAAAAAAATGCCTTAGGAACCACCATATATTACCGACATAGACACCTGATACACTGGCTTCCACGCTGAAGCTGAAACAGGAAGTTCCAACTTATAGTCAAGCTAAATGAAAGCTCACTCCCAAGAAAACTCTCACATCCTCTTCCACTATCCCTCTTGTCTACACTTACTGCATCCCTTGTGCTCATCTAATTAAATGATAACGTATTAAGCTAGCTAACCTAACCTGTTTGCAACTGGAAGAGGCTAGATTCCTGCCACTTTAGTGAGCCCATGTAAAGTGTGAACCAGTTCAACTTCTTACCACTGTCAATTCTTTGCCAGCTGCTTTCCGGAATGCTTTGGTCCATCTCATCTTTCTGGGATTTCGCTTCTTTTTAAAGTTTCTGTGGCATTTTGATTTGCAGAATCTAAATATCTTAAAGAAGAAAGGGGGGGAAGCTTACAGTCAAATCATGTTATTCCTGCCCCATTGCAAGCGTGATACCAAACATTAAAGTTTCTCTAACAATACTGCTCATAGAAAACGACGTTCATCTTTCAAATTTCATTATTTTTAGTTCAAATGTAGCCAATAACAAAAAGAATTTCAAGCACTATTCTTGTTTTTCCATTATAAAGTCATTTTCACAGCTGTTAGGGACATGCACAAATACTTACAATTAAGCTTATTATAAATAAAATATACCGGAGTTGTGAGAATTTTCATCTGCAAAAACAACTATAAAACCAAACCTGTACTATGAATAACCAATTTTCTATACCTGTCAGCACTTTTTAGATACAGTGCCATCCTGACAACAACAAAAAAATCCTCACACCTCTCATATAGCATTTTTGAATGCAATACACATGCACATGCACACACGCACACACAAAAAGTCTATCTTCTCGAATGTAGCTTTAAGCCTTAAAGATTACCCTGCAGCAGGAGTCCTAAGCACCTTAGTTAAGTCCTGGACTGAATTTACTGAAAGCTATTAAAACATATGCCAAAACATTCTAACTGACTTTTTTTTTTTTTTTGACCCCTTCCATTTTCCTACATATTCTACAGAACGCTAGACTCATTTTAGGCACCTGCCACTGCTAGCCATGGAAGCACCTTATGCATAAAAGAAACTTCACTATCCAAACTTGAAATTTCCTTTTTATTAGTATTGAAATTATGTGACTACGAGCCAAGCTAAGGAACAACCCTCTACGCCAAACTGTCCCAAATCCAACAGACATTTTCCAGTCAAAAAGAGCATGCAGCAAGATGGGGGGCGGGCAGACGGATGAGGACAGGACATAATCATATCCCTATTTAGAGTCTTTAATCTTCCCTAAATTTATGCATCACTTTGAACTACCCTGGGCTGTCTAGTATCCAGAGCAGAGCTGAACCTTTAATTAAGAACACTCAAAATTACATTTGTTATTCACGACTTTTTGAAAACCCTATTTTTTGTCAGCCATGCCCTCCTTCCCATCTAATAGTCACTTCTAAAGAAAACGAATAGAAAATATGAAACCTCTAGCAAAGATAATCATTTTCAAATAATATTTTTTTCACCTTAACTCTGATAAATCTGCCATTATTTTTTGCTCTTTTCATAGATTATCTGTTCACAACTAACCTGCCATTGTGCTACTTTTAAAAAAATAAAAAAAACCAACAAACCAACAACATACACCTTGTGGCCATTTTCTAGTAAATGGAACTGTGTCAATCTACATCTACCTCTAAATTCCCCAAAGCTACGACTCAGATGAGCAATACAGGTGAGCCAGTATTTGTTTTGACGCCCGAGCATGGGAAGGAAGCTATTTGCGTAAGCTTCATTTCACACTGGGGTCTCCAATGCCCCGCAGGAGCGATAAGGAGTACAGAGGAAGCTGGGAAACTATACACAACATCTTACGTACAAAATTGCCACCGCAGTGTAAGGCCCGAAGTGCTATGCACATCCTGTTATGACAGCCTCAATCGGATAAGTCACATCAGATATCCGAGTTACAACTTTTAGTAGAATACCACGAGAGGGACAAAACCCATTAGCTTTAGTAGACACTGTCTATACCCTAGACTGTTCAAGGCTTTAGAATCGCCTGCCATTAACCTGAAGCCTCCACTTCTCCAAGATCTGAAAAATCAACGGACGAAGATTTTGCGTTGCTCCGTGAAGCAGATGATTTCTCAGTAAAAACTGAAAACAAATAATTCAAGAGCCCGCACTCTTCCCGACAGCCGCAACAGCTGCCGAAGTGCTGTATCGCTCCACGCAACGGCTCCCACGCAGCGAGTAACCCACCCGCGCGGCGGATGGCGCCACCAGCACCACCTCGGGAACGCCCGCGCGGCTGCTGCGCTGGCTCCGAACCGCCGCGGGCGGGGACCGCGGCGGCCCCGGCGCGGCTGAGGGGAACGCTGCCTGCCGCCCCCCACGTGCCGAACGGGGCTCGGCAGGCGCGTAAGCCACCGCACCCCGGGACCGGACCGGACTCGACGGGACGGGGGCACCAGCCCCGGGGTGGGACGGAGCCTTGGCCACGTCTGTAACCCAACCGCGTGAGAAGCGCACACCGCGGCGGGGGGCGGCGGGGGGTGAGAGCTTCCCGCCCCCGCAGGGCGGGCACCTTTGGGGCCCCCACGCGCACAAGGGGAAGCCGCCCCCGGCCCCCCCCCCGCCCCGGCACAGGAGAGGCCGAGCGCGCCCGGCCGCTGGGCCAGGCCCAGCCGGGCAGGCGGCGTGTGCCCGGGCCCCGGAGCGCCACCGCTGACAGGCGCCAGCCGCACCCCCCCCCCCCCTCCGACCCCGCGGCGGGCGGTACCTTGCAGTCGTTACGCACGAACATGACGCCGTGGCCCGGGTAGATGGGCCCCGAGCAGAAGTAGCACTTCTCGATCCGCATCGCCGGGCCGGCCGCGCCGCAGGCCCCGCCGGAAGGGTGCGCTCAGCTGACCGGAGGCGGCAGGGCGCCGCCTGGGAAAGCGGCCGCGGCGCCCCCTGCCGGCCCTGGGGCGCCAAAGCGCCGCGGAAGCAGGCGCAGGCGCAAGCGCGGGAGCAGCCGCGCCCGTCGCAGGCCTGGTGAGGGCGGAACGGCGCTTTGTTTGCGGTGTTTTACTGCGGTCGTTAAGCGCAGCCGCTGCTGATCAGGAGCTCTAAGAGCCCCGATGCAGGCACCTGGCTGGAAACAAGCGAGCGCTCGCTCTGGGTTTGCGGCCGAGCCAGCCCGGCAGGAGCGACAGGCAGCCGTGGGGCAGGCGGTGACGGCCGTGAACCGCTTCCCCTGCTGGCACTGCGCAACCCGCCACCGAGCCGCCAGGTCGTTTCACCTCGTATCGCTATTGAGCCAGCACCATACTGGGCGTCAGAAAACTCACTCTGGGTATTTGGTGATGCGGGCAGCCCAGCCGCAGGGCCCCGAACAGCTCACCTTGCACCAAGAAGTACAACGCACCAGTGCCGTATCTCTTCACAAGCTGCTCACTGGAAAACGGCACTTTCAGGCCTATCGGGGGCCGTGGAAGTCTCTCCTCACACCCACAGTGAACAGCTTCGCAAGACAAGAGCTGCAATGCTCCTCTGTCATCTGAGCGACCTACCCTGTGAAGGGGCCAGCAACCCAAAATAAAGTGATATCCCCCAGGAGTCCTGTAAATTGGATCCCATAAAGCCTACCTCAAAAACAAAGAGCTCCTTTTGCTGAGCACAGGTGAGGAGACCAGACATCGCTACCGTTCCTGATGTGGTCTCTGCCAGACTGAATGGGTAACAGGAAGGACCGCTCTGTTGGGACATAAACCCCTTTACAGCACAACATAGGACGGACCCTTCACCTCACCAAAACAAACACGTTCCCTCCCAAGGATTCTAGAAGAATGTGTCAGTTTTTAATGCAGGGATTTTGGTTTGGTTTTAACTCTAGTAGAGTAGCATAAGCTTCTCAAATTAGTCTTCTTCAGCAGGCTTTAACTGTCATGAAATACAAGGAGGACCATGAGACTTATTATATGTCTTAGCAAGATCTCTTAATAAAAATAAAACAGATCAGTCATATATAAAATGTGGAAGAGATTATTGTTCCAAAAATGAGAAACTGGGCCACAAGGCCACCACATGAACAATGCTGAGACTATAGTTTGCGTGGAAGTTCTCATTGCTGTGCTTTCTTTGAAGCTATAAGAAAGCTCCATTTATTGGCTGATTGGAGCCATAATTTCTAAATCATTACACAAACAGGTTACCGGGGGGGGGGGGGGGGAAGGGTGAGAAGACTATCTACAAAAGCAGTAATAAGCTAATAACCACAAACACTACATTCACTCACTGGATATACACATCGGCCACGTGCATGCTAACTGTAATCCATTATATGAAGAGCACGGTCCATCCTTTGACTTCACCAGAGAGAATCGTGTTGATAGCTGAGAGATACTTGTGCTCACGGAAGTATTAAAAAAACACAACCAAACAAAAACCCAACCTATACACAGCAATGAAGTTGGGATGAACTATTAGACAATACTGCATCTTCAAAAGTAAGCTGACTTTCCGCTTTCCCAAATGACTCTCTACTTCCCTGAAACATACATTCATATCTTAGTATGGAAATTAAATACAAATTAAAAGATTTTGCTATCAGCTTGTGTTTGATCCCCTCTCATTATAGATGCAAAATTTTGTTCCAAGGGTGAAAAATGAATGAAGCTGAAGTCGCTCAGTATTAACATAAGGATAGAGAGAGTAACCCAAGGAAAGGAAAGGGAGTCAGACATAGATTTTTAAAATCTACAGCTGATTTACTCTAGAATTCAGGCAAATCACTTTCTGCTCCATTTCCATATTTGTAAGATCCAAGTCTTCTACAGGGGAATTAATTTTTAAAGGAAAATTTGAAGTACTGTCTAAAACCGATGGCTCTGCATGCATTATTCTAAGGAACCCATTATTCCTTCTGTTCCCCCTCCTACAGAGTTACCTGTTTATTGGGAAAGGACCTAAATGCTAGGTCCTGTACCTTCCTAAATTGTTTGGAATTGGAGAGGGTCTTCTCTGTGTTCTTCAATCTTAGGATGCCATCCCAGCTCAAGAGTCTGAAATCTTTCTCACCACGTAAGGCTTTACCACCACAATTCCTGCTTCTCCATTTAAAAGAAATTAACTATCTATTTGGTGAAAAATCCATGTGTTGAATTGCATGTGCCTTTAGGGCAGTTTTTGCTTTCTGTTTTCTAGAACAACAAAAAAGGCAATCAGCTTGGGGCTATATTAAGAAAGATGGAAGGAAGAAAAAACATTGCTTTAGCACAGTAGAGTCACTAACCTTTTATCAGCACAGAACTTGTCTCCAATCTTTTTAAAAACCAGACCTCAGCCACATCCTATTGCAGGAGACACAGGCTAGAGCATATGACTGGTGACTAGTACTCACCCCCAGCCCTAAGAAACAACAGCTCTGAACTGACTCAGAGACAGAGAACAAGATAGGACTGTACATGATATTAGTTAGTCTCATGCTGCATGCCGGAGGGAAGGCTCTGTGGCTGTGACAGAAGATGGCAACCCAGACAATAAGAGGAAACAGTAGAGACACATACACAAAGCAGTTTTATGAGGGAAGCTATGAAGACACCAAGTTTACAGCTAGAGGCAAAACCAAATAGTAAACAAGGTTGCTTAGGTCTAGGGCTACTGTGCTTTGACATATGCAATTGCAATCCTTCTTTTTCAGTTTGATTACTTGGAGTTTCCTGCCCATGTGACTTATTCCCCATGGGCTGTATTTCACTTAAGACAGCTTTTTCCTGGCAGAGTACTGTATTGTGAAGTCTTTGGTGGCTTCTACAATTTAAACACTGTGGATTACAGACTGTCACCAACGCCTCCAGCAGACAGATGGGATGTGAGAGCACAGTGATACTACAAGCACTTACAATCGGATTTCCCCCTGTCCCTCCTTTTTTCATATCAAGGCGCTAATCTCCTCTTCAACTACAAGCCATTATGTTGTGGATTTGAAGTGCTTATTCCTCATCTAAAAGGCAATATAGATTGAAGGTTGCTGGAGCCAGAATCCAGACTAATTATAAAAAAAGAATATGGACTTCTACTCCATTAACAGTTATTCACAGACAGAATTAGGTATCCAGCTGAAAAACAGCCTCGCTGGAAGAAGAGGTTTTACAGCAAACTGAGTGGCTCATTTGGCTGAATTTTGACACAGATTACCACAGCAAGAATTGTTTCACCAAACATCTCAACTCAATACCTTAAACTCATAGCAAAGCTTTGGTCTGCAAATATTTACATACTTGTACAACTTTCCTAATAGAAGAACTGTCATATACAGTCATATAAACGAACTGACAACTGTCAGGCATGTGCACTTGGAGGATCAGGTTCACTGAGAATATAATTATGTCAGGTGGAAGACACTTCTGGAGGTCATCTAGACCCAAGTCCTGCTCAAAGCAGGACAAATTAACACCAGATGGCTCAGGGCCATATAGAGTTGAGTTTTTAGTGTCTTCAAGGATGGAGGTTCCATAACCCTCCTCAGCTCCTGTTCCAATTTCTGACCACTTGTATGATGACATTTTTTTCCTAATGTCTAATCAGAATTTCCTAAACACCAACTTTTCCCTGTTGCCTCTTTCCTATTGCTGTGCTCTCTGAGATGGGTCTGGTTCCATCTTCTGTATAACCTCCCATTAGATAGTTCAAGACAGCAGAAAGGTCTCCCTTAGCTTTCTCTTCTTAAAGCTAAGCAAACCCACTTCTCTCTCCTCCTACCCCTTGTGCTCCAGCCCTCTGATCTTGGTGGCATCTGCTAGACTCACTCCAGTGTGTCAATGTCTTTCTTCTACTGGGGTATCCAAAACAGGACACAGAACTCCAGATGCGGTCTTATAATTACTGAATATAAAGGAAGACTTACTTTCTCAACCTGTTAGCTTCATTTTACTAATGCAGCCCCAGATGCAGTTGGCTGCCTTTCCCACAAGGGCACACTTCTGACTCCTGGTCAACCTGCTTTTGAAGACGATGCCTATCCCCTTTTCTGCAAAATGTTTTTTCAGCCAGTACTACTGCATGGGGTTATTCCAACCCAGATGGAATACCCAGTCACACTTGCCCTTGGTGAACTTAATAAGGTTTAGTTCAGCTCATTTCTCTTGCCTGTCAAGGAATATCTGAATAGCAGCCATGTCCTCCAGCATATCATAACCTACCTGATAATCTACACTGCTCTTGATGGAAGCAGCTATTCTGAAAAAACAAGCTCCTTACCTTTGTAGAAGCAATAGATTTTACAAAATGTATTGCTTGATTCCCTTTGCTCTGAACATGCTACATGCTCACATTAGCAGCTTTCTGAATGTCTTATGAATACAGAAGTGTTGCCCCTATTTTCTTCTATGGGTTTGAGCTCCTTCTGGCATCACCCAGGATGCATCAAGCCCCATTCCAACTGGTTCGGTCAGTGGAAGACAGGAACATCAAGAGGTACCTAGGCCACAGAAGAGAACTTAAGATGCATTTGAACTAAAAAAAACCACAATGCATAGGGGCAGTGCAGAAAGGCACAGACTGATATTGAAATGAGACAACAGGAAATGTTACAATTCAGTTCAACAAATGCTGACAAGGTTCAGATCAGGAATGTTTAACTATTTTATATTAATAAGAAATCCTGGGACGAAGCATCATAATGGAAATCCTTTCCAAAACTTTGTTCCATTACAGATCAACATTTTCATCTGACACTGGATGGAAACAACTTTTCTTGAAATAACAGTTTCTCATCACATGAGAATTCTTCTTTGTTTGGTTGGTTGGTTTTTAAAACCAGTGCTAGACTAATAAGAATAGTGTAATTCATTGTCAAGAAACATTTACCATGATTTCTCATGAGAGTTAAAAAGGGATCAAAAGTTTTGTCACAGAATAATTCAAACAGATAAATCTTACAGCAGATTTCAAAGGCTGACATCAAAGCAATTTTATGTAGACTCTTTATACAGTAAATAGTTACATATAATATGCATGACAAAAATATGACAGTTTCAGTATTTAATATCCAATCTAAACATAATTATTCAAGAGGAAATATTTTTACAGCATTTCAGTAGTCACTTAGCTCAGTAGTTAGTTGCAATAATCCTTAACGTTTTCAGGAACCGGATGGAGCTATAAGCATAAAAACTTCCATTAAAGATAATGCATGACAAAGTTCCAATGCAACCCTCTGAAAAGCAAAGAGTTACATTAAAAGAAATTCAGACACTGAAGTACATTGAAATGTATTGTGTCCTACAGTACAGTTTGATACTCTACTGGTCAGAAACACGATGGTAACTTCAAAAGGCACTCTGAGTTAAACTACAGTAACTCCGGTCCACAAGCATTTTAGAATCTTGGTATTGTATAGTAGGAAAAAAACCCCTATATTTATTCAATGTAAATTGCTTTAATCTCTGTCCTAGCCCCAGAGCAGTGAAATTATATTGCACTTTAAAAATATTCTGTGTAGGCTGTGATAAAAATCTAATATTTACATGTTGTGTTTGTTAAAGAACAATGCATTACTTTGTAAAATATTTTAAGAATCAAGTTTTAACACTTATTCTTGTATTATTAATATAACCAGAGGCTACATCAAATATATATGGGGGGGGGGTTTATTAGCTCCTATTCTAGAAACATTTTTGGTCCTTCAAAAAATTTGTTATGCTGCAATTCACATTCACAACTGGTATCAATGCTTGCCTGAAACTGCAGTAGTTAGAATATTTACATAAATAAATACATAATTTCTAAAGAAGTAATAGCTTTGGAGTTTTGTAAACAAACTGCTGTGGGAAGTCTGTAACAAGACTCAATTTGGCATGTTATGACTTTAATTGGCAATACTTTACAGTTATACAACCTCTGCCAGGGTAGAAAACAGTTTGGTAGGCACATTTTATAAACCAGTCTGGAAAAAAGACCCCAAAAATACTGATTGTTCCTTAGGTTGTATGAATAAATAAAAATGATCAAAGAGTAACATGATCCACTGAAACAAAAATTGACATTTATGTGATCCGTAGAGGGGGAAAAAGAAAAGCAACTCTATTCTTTTTTAAATACACCCTAAAGGAAGTGAACAAGCCATAAATGAATATATGATAACCAAGATGTACAGGACACAAAGGTTGGCAGAATAAAATAAGCAGCATAAATTTATAGAAATACTGATCTAGACAGAACTGGTGTCTTAGCTGTATCTCACCAGAAGACAATCATCATTCATTTTTCAATCCAAATTTAAAGAAACATTGCAAATCTGTGTTTGATAAAACAAATTCAGTGCAAAGCACTAGCTCCGATGAAATTTTGCTGACATCTAGGTTGCCCTATGTTCCTGTTAAAACGAGTGGTAACGTAAAAGAAACATAACAACAGATGTACAGTTATGCCATTTAAATACAAATACATGTAAATTCATGTTCTAGAAATTCAAATGATGTCAGGAGGTCTCATAGCCTGTGTTGGATATATTTTACATAGTACAGTTGTAGTTTACACGTTCAATTTCATGACATACCCAAAGTGCTCTACATATGCACCCCTGTGCTTCTCTGTAGTTTTTTATTCTAGATACAATAGCTTTCTTTTGGTTTTCATCACTAAAAACCAATGGTTTGAGAGAGCAAGGAAAAGCTACTTGCAGGCTTTTGTGGAAAACACAGGATTTGCTCTTTAAGAGTGTTATTGATTGATGAAATGATTAAATGTTTCTGTTGAAAACCAAGAACCACGTTGGTAAGCTTGCTGTTAGTAGAGACTAAAAACTGTCACAATATCTAATCTAAATGCCTAGTCTGTGTAGTTAATGGAGCCTTCACAGGGCAATTGAAAATCCTTCAGTTCAGGAGCCTACCCTTTCTCATTGCCCACACAGAGAGATGTTTCTAAATTTGGTAATGAAAATTCCTCTCCCTCCCTCCAAAGTAGAGAATTAGAGGAATACCCAGTGCTACACCAAATTAATCTTCTGTCCCACCACTAATAAACCGCATACCTTGCAAGCAAAGGTCAATGTTGTTTGACAGGAAAAAACCAAAAATTAGTATAAAGAATTAATATAGCTCATTAAATAACTACAGTGTGATTTGTCCATAAGTTAAACAGTTAAGCTGCAACTTTATCATACTTTATCATATATATTAAACATAATTGTAACTGAGTTAGCAGCCACATTTGCCTTTTTCTTGCTCCTCGTTCAGTTGTTCTGTAGAGCTGAGCCCATTGGAGCGCACTACCCCTTCTGGGATCCAGGATTTATCCACACACCGTTCCATGCGCTTCATAATGAGGTCAAGCAGAGTTTCAATGGCTTTGCTTACATTATTCCCATTAGCTGCACTAGTTTCAAAATACGGTATTCTGCAGGAGACAAAAAAACACAAACTCACATCACGGTTTATATTCATAGGACAAAAAACAATACATGATTAATGCCATATACTTAGAAATCACACAAATGCTGTTAATGCAACTCCATAGCAGAAAGACACTAAGTCATCAGTGAACTGAAATGTAAAAGAAATTAATGAAATGGCTGACTCTGTAGGTAGGGCAGAAGGATAAGCTTTAATTTACATAATGGAGTCCACAATTTACAGAGGCACTGGTCAGTACGAGTTCCCAAAGTTATGCTCCTGAGGTCTGTTTTTTTCAGCTCCGTTCCCCACAAGAGATGCAATTACTTTATATGGCCTTGTGTGCGTAAGTGTTCTCCTTACTGATTTCTATCTACATCAGCTAGGGAGTCATTGCAAGAGAGGGAGCGCAAGTATGGACTGCAGACAAGGCAGTAAAGACTCCTAATGTGGTACTCTTATCACTAAAAAGGGTGACTGTTTCTTCTGTTGACACTTCAACTATAAACTCTTTTACATTAAAAAATAAAAAATCTCAGTGCTCAGACCACCTATGTCTTTGTTAACAAAAGTTTCTGGGCACCTTGGTATTGAAAATACATCACTAGTTTTCATTATTGTTGTGGATCAGGGTGTTTCCATGGCAGGTCTGTAGGCTTTGACCTTCTGCGCTCAGCACTCCCCACAGGGTGGTGCCAGAGCGGCTACATTAGTGTTACTCCCCAAGTGACTGATATAATCACTTCATAATTTTAAGTATTTCTTACTTAATTTGCAAGATTCAATGAGTGGTCAAAAATACTATCTTACTGTCTCAGTGTGTAGGTCTCCTGCAATCATCTTCAAAATACATCACTTAGCAGTACAAGGCCTTTCCACAGAAAGAGGATATTCACTATCTCACACTTTTGTTAGCAGAAGACTGTTCACTGCAGCAGGATTTATCTTGCTTCCCCTCAGGAGTGACTCTTAGCAGCTATCCTGTCTCATCTCTACAGGGCAGAGAACTTTGTAAACTGCCTACAGATTGGACGTGATCTGTAACTTTGACTTTTAGCTCCCTATTCCGAAATTAAGTGGCATTTTCAGCCACAAAGATAAGCATTTCATAAATTATTTCCAGAAGTCACATGCAAAGAGATCTCTTTCAAATCTTTAAGAAATGGCCACATGCCATATGCTGCTGTTTGAAAGTTTTTGCTCCTCCACAAGCAGCTTGTTAAAGTACCGTATGCACTTGCTGTTGTGTGTGTGACATGGACTTCAAACAAGCATTTTCAAAGGAGAAGGAAAAAGTAGGAAGGTAATATTGCACTAAATCCATTTGTCTCTAATAGACAGATTGCTTCTGATTTGCCTCCAATGATTCTTCAAGGTCAAGGAAAGCTAATTTGTGACTATGTGATAGGAAACAGCATGGCACAAGAAGACTAGACCTGCAGAACAAGGCAGTTAGCACTGAGGACCGAGTGTTCACACTATGCATGTTTTGCAGGCTTTACTTTGGACCAGCTCTAATCTATTCCTCTGGACTGAACACAGATTACTAGCTGGAGCACATCATCTAGTTTAGTTTTCAATTGAGAAGGAATCCCGTTCACACGCTAGAAAGCTGCTCCACTCACAATAAATGGATCAGAAGGTTTGCTTCAAAAGTGCACTTCTGATCCACACTGAAATGCAAATGTAATCCAGAGATGAGACCCATGGAAGAGTTCATGGGATATAAGAGTACTATGGGATTAATTAGTATCTGATAGGAACAAAGATTTCACATAGCTCCTTTAGGGACACATGATCTGTGCCTGTAGAGAAGCGGAAGGGCAAGGCTACCCTGTCTTCCTGCTGGTCTGACTCGGTTTTCAGACTCCCTGGAAGTCTGTGAGAGTGCAGATGCCTGCAAGAAAACATGACTGACGCCTCTGAGGCGAAGTCACTAAGAATTCACCTAAGGTACAGTCCTAACAAAATTGCTTGAACAGTTGAAGGAAGACTGAATGGGGAGGGAGCAGAGACTGTGGAACTGTGGTCTGGACCAGAACTGCTCTTCTGTGGAAAGCCAGCACTCTGTAAGCAGACTCTCTGAACACTTGTGAATGGGTCCTGAGGCTTTCAAAGAAACTGAGGCCACATGTTTCCACGGCAATGCCAGAGACAACAGCTACCCTACAACAAACTTTTGTAAAACAACTCAGCTTGTAAATTAGAATATCATTGCATGGTATTATTTCTGTTTTCCCTGAAATCTGATGTGACACTCATCACCTCACCAAATGCTCTTTTGCATTTCACTTTGTAAGAGACCTGGGTTTTCTGTGCCCCACAGACAGCCTCAGCACAGGCAAGAGCAAAGAATTAGACCCCCATCATTCACCTGCCTCTCCAGCTATATTATATGTCTTTTCCAGAATGTTTGTGAAAATTTACTTACTTTACTGGCAAGGAAAGAAGAAGATTAACCAATTTCCAGTGCAAGATTAGTGCAATACTAAGTATGAATTTTTAGGCAGTGCAGAAAACATTATAATCTCTGACAGAAAAAAAGATTATCATACACTGGCCAGTTAAGCATTCTAAAATGCTTATTCTCACAATAACCTTTCAGTATACAGAAAAGGCATTACAGAAAATATTTCACTCCGCTTTAAACACAGCAATAACTGGAAGGAAGTTACTTACCCGTATTTTTCTGCAAGTTCCTTAGCCTCTTCTTCTTTCACCATTCTTTGGTCTTCCAGATCACTCTTGTTTCCACATAATACAATGTCAGGGTTTTCACAATATGCATGCATTTGTAGCTGACCTAACAGCAGCAACAACATGAATAGAGGCCACAACTTACTGTCACACATAAAGCTCACTAAGAACACTACCACATTTCAGGGGACACAAAGTCCTTCAGGAAAATTACTCTTTGAAAGAAAACAAGTATGTTCTCTGTTATCTCACAGGACTTCTGCTATTGCACTGAGGAGCCAGATAACAGGTGAACATCCACTATCATGTACGCAGTGAGAAAGCCAGGGAACAAGCCAGGGGAGCAGAAGCCTGATAAAGTTTGCACAGAAGCTGTGTATTTGTAGCTTAAGGAGTTATGCTCACTAAGCATCTTCAGTGAGCTGCCAGGAAAGGATATACTTCCTTCTCCTCATGGATGATGCAGTTTGGGAACTCCTTCGGTTAGATACAGCAGCCTAGTAACATTTGCCTTCCGTTAAGTTTTGCTGACAAAGCTTCAGGTGAGTCAAACTAGAGTTTTGCACAGGCTTTCCGCACACTTAAATTACTGAATATCACCAGAGCCAGGGATATGATGTTCACTCAGCTTGCTTTTATATAGGTTAAGATTCAAGTTCCACAGGCAAAGCTGAATTTCAGGTAAGCACTAGAAGCCACCACTAGCAGCTATTACAATTTTGAATGCAACATTTACTTTCTTTTACTGAGAAAACTATAAAAACCAGTATTTTCAGTTCTATTTCTCAGTGAGACTCCATCTTTACAAACATAGCCCATACAAAGAAAGAAAGAAAAAAGAAGAAAGAAAGAAATGCCATACTTATCCAGTTCCTGACATTCAGAAAGCTTTGCTCATTTGTCAGATCAAAGAGTAAAAGAAACCCCATGGCATCTCTGAAGAAAGCCGTTGTCAAGCTACGAAACCTAGACCAGCAAAATGAAATTAGTTGGCTCATCTGAGAAGTTACTTTGAAAATATAATTGCATACAGTCATAAAACTGAGGTAACTCAAGACTGAATTAACTAGAATGAAATATTCATCATAATTGTTTTGCTGATGTAGGGACTGCATAACAAGAATTGCTAACATTAATATAGTCTAATCAAGGCCTAAGGAAGTCTAGGGGACATTTCACTAGAGAGAGCTTTACACAAAGTCTTCTACTATAAAGCATGACTTGATCAAGATTCAGAAATTAAAATAAGAAATGAAATTCAAATTTTGAACAGAAATTTGTCCCCTATACACATCAGTTCTTGATTTTAAGACTATCAATCACTAGGATGCCAGTCTTTTGACAGACAAATAGAAAGGAATCCTTGAGGTGATTTCACCTGTCTGACTTTGCCAAGACCTCAACATATTTACAAAAATTTACGGAAAACTGAAAAAAGAAGAGCTTTAAAAGCATCTATATGCATTGGCCATGAAAAAATAAACTGGAAGTTTCCAAAAGACAAAAAGCAACAATTACAGTTTTAATGTTCTACAGCTGTAAATTAGAGTTGTAATTTAATGCGCATTCATAGGAAACTTTCCATTGCTGTTAAAATTAAAGTAAGTGCACTTTCCCATCTTGAGTCATACAATTAAAATGCATCAATCAATAAAGAGACTTCATGTACTCGGTTCCATTTGCATCTAGCTTGATGACAACTGCCTTACTTGCTAGGTGGGGGGTGGAACATACCTTTCCTGCCCTGCAGTATCCCAGAGCTGAAGATGTATCCTCTGTCCTCTGCCACCAACGCCATCTGGCCCATTGGGTCTATACACCTGTAAAAGGTAAATTTGCAAGACTGAGTGTTAGCAGTCCAGCTTCTATAGAACACAAAATAACTGACATTTAAGATTATTAAGTGCACCAAAAGTAGCATTGCCAATGCAAAGATCCCAACTACAACTCAATCCCTTCTGCTTTACAAGACAAAAGTAATTTAAGTTTGCATCCAATTGAATATTTAAAAATAAGGGTAAAAGTGAAACTGGAAAAACAGTATCCAATAGACTATGGACTCCAAACAGATATTTAGAGCAGCCATTAAGTTTCAATAGACAAGCTTAATTTTTAGTATTTTGGTTTTCTATTTTTCTGCTATTATATTGTATTGTGTTCAAATTGAAATATAATTATAAGAAAGCAACGATCAGATCATGCCATCTGGCAATGTATTTGTACCACTAACAGAACCTCATTAGCAAACAGGATATACTCATAAAGATACGGACATCTCTTCTTAGCTGCCAAAACATTGCTGAAAAAGAGCTTAGGGTAGATCTTACATCATAGCTTAAAAAGCAGAAATTGGATGATGATAATAAAAGCTGAAGAGTTTACTCAGCATGAAAATATAAATAAGGGCATCTGTTAACTTTGGAAGGATCAGATAAAAATAGATTAATTTCTTGTTTAGAACACTTCATGTTAGGTCATCTTCTTTACCTTCAACTATTGTTATACCTAAGATTAACAGAATTACAAACGTATCTTTAGAGACACATAAACTTGCTGAATTTGTGGATTATAAGATTCAAGTTCTGAAACCTAAATCTTATCCTGAGTTATCAAATCTGCTGATCGAGTAAACCCATCATGTTTACTCTCCCACAAAAGGAATACTAACTTACTCAAGAGACCAGTTTCACACTTCACTGAGATATTTACTCCTTGCACTACTGAGGTGCATGACATCCATCAAAAGCCAGTCTGCACAATGCTCATTACACCATCCAGATTTCTGGACACTTGGGAAATCATCAGACTACACTGAAAGGCATTTAATACTTCTACATAAGAATGAGAAAAACTTGTGCCAACTCAATTTCTCAGTGCAGTAAGGACCAGCATCCAACTGGTTATCATAATGCAGTGCTCAGCTTCATATCAAAAGTACGTTTGCCTAGTTTAATAATAATTCAGGGTTTAAAAAAAAAAAACCCTACCTTATTTTTCACAATTCTCCTCTGGTAGTGGTAACTGCTTAGGAAGCCAGATGAGCTCCATGTATCATGCTACCCCATTTCATTCACATGTTTTAAAACAGTTTTAAAATCAACATTGCAGTCTCTGTTCACTAGCACTTCAGTTCACAAACAGCAAAAACATTTTTACTACAGACCAATCCTTCCCTGTGAAGAGAGTTCAGCAATAAAAGTGCTACTCCAGGTACTATGTGCAGAACTCAGGGAGTAGATAACACTCATCACTTGCTGAGCAGTAAGAAGTGGTTGCTTAGAATCAGCTCTTCTTACTTTAACTTTGAGGTAAATGGAGGGGACAACACACAACAATGACAAAAATAACCAGGTAAAATGAGATCATTTCCTTGTCACAAGATTAAGTACACAGTAACTACTGATTGCATGCCTACACATAAGGATCGGCAGGTCTGATTTTTAAAAAATAGATTCTAGCCATCACCAAGACAGATACCATTTTAAAGTAGCACACTGTGAAAACTCACCACTCTCTTTTCCCGAAAGTCAATGCCCACCGTTGTGATAAATTTGGAATTGAATTTGCCATCCGTATATTGGTAAAGAAGGCTGGTCTTTCCTACGCCAGAATCACCAAGTGCTAGAAATTTTATGAGGTAATCATAGTCCCCATCAGACATAGTGAGAATTCAGGAGACACCTTAAAAAGCAAAGCGAAAAGGATTAGTTAGTCAACAACTGTGCCAAGGCTTCTTCTGACAAATATTTAAATCACTACTTGAACTACAAAGCATCCAGCAGTGGGACCAGTTCTGTACTCTTTTAAACTGCTTTCACTTTAAACTCTCAGTTATGCCAATTACCAATATCAAATTCATCTGTGACTGAAAAAGTGCATAGTTAATTTTATTACATTCCTCTTATTAGAAAGAGAAGGCAACACAATTTTAACTTCTTCAGGAACGACTGAAAATCAAGGTCAAAGTATTCAAGACGTCTGGAACATGAACTGCAGAACCTGCATGGAAACTACTTAAGCATACCAGCAATGCAATTCTGACCTTATATTCACTGTGACATTATGAACATATGCAAAAAAAAAAAAAAAAAAAAAATCTTTTTCCAGACTGCCCACTATATTTAAATACAAATTACAATCATGTTCTATTAATAGCTATTTTTCAGTCTTGAAAAAGCTTTTTCATACAAGGAGGAAAAATAAACAAGCAACATTTTGTTGTTGTTGGCTTTGCTGGTGTTTTTTTGTTTGTTTGTTTAGAGGGCCAACTTTCAAAGTTTTTAAAGTTTTTATCATTATGCGAGTTAATAATTTAAACTAAATCTTGATCCTGAATTGCCATTAAACAACGCACGCTTTTTCCCATGGCCCACACACATTTAAGAAATTTCTCTCTATCCTTTCTGTGTCTTTGAAAAAATAACGATATTAGATATAGTCGGATCAAAGTGCAGTAACAGCTAGAATGTATAACAAAAATCACTGGCAAATTTCATGTATACTAGAAAGAGTGATGCAAGTGCACTAGTACTTTCCTGCTGAGTAGCTACTGAGCCTCTCTTCCCCCAAAACAAACAGTAGAGAGCTGCCTTATGTTGTGTTCAAAGACATGAACATGAAAAGATAAGCCTAAAATAACCATTCTAAAAGCAACATAAAACTGGCATTAAATTGCCTCTTATGAAGGAGGGAACAGATACCAAAATACAAAAAATAAGATAGATGATGAAATAAAATACAAAAAAAAAAAAAAAAGTCAAATCTGCTCTTTCAACTGTAAGTATTTTCAGAACTATTTGTAGCTTGAACAAGATAAAATTATTCATTTCAAGTCAAATGCTGCAGTAGTTTGCATCAATGGCAAAACACCAATTCATTTCTTGAATATCAACTCACAGCTTAAGGTTTGGAACAAACTCCCTATCTCAAGTATGTGGGCATCAATCACCATCATTAAGCTAAAACCATAACTGTCTTTAAAGCTTCAACTTTATATTAGTACTGCTCTTGGTTACAAGACAGACATGTAATTAGTCAACTTAGCCATGACTGGACTTACCATGATCAAACACAGACAATGGTCAGATTTACACCCAGATACTCTCCAACTGAAGAGTCAGTGGAAAGCATCTGACACTTTTTTGCCGTTTCCACTTTTGAAGTCAGCCAAGGCGTATTTTACATTATGCCATCAACGACAGTAAAACCTTGCAGTTTTAGGTGACAGAGTTGACACTCACTGCCACGCCACAGCCAGCTAATTCACCTTCCACTGTTGTGTTTTAATACAGTTTTGCAATAGAGTAAAAGATTGAAACAAAAAAACCCCACAGTAATAGTTATCAGTGAGCTTTTTACATAAATACACCACAACTGCAGGGCTGCATCTACCACGCAAGTCTGAAGGAGCAGCATATTCAAGTAAGCAAGTTGAACAAGCAGCCACACACTGACATAAGCACATTTTTAGAAGAAATTAAAAGCCCTGATCTATTAGACACACTCACACATACCAGCAAAAGGGGTTTGGTTTTGTTTTGAAATCCTCCCCCCGTTGGGGAAGGTAAACAAAAAAAAAAGTAAAATCCGATCGCCTACCTTGTAGCTCTACAAAGTCTTTTCATTGAAATGCACTGGAAGAAAGGGAAAAATACTTTAAAAAGCAAGCAAGGAGGTTTTTGCTAAAGACTGGATTGGATTTAGACTTCATCTCTTATATGGTGTTTCTTTTGCCTTCATATGTTCTCCAAGGACAAAAGGCTGTATAAGCTCCCCCTCTACTCAAGTACATGTTCTTTCAGCTTCAATACCCCTAAATTAATTGTTGCTTAAAAAGGCTTAAATGCAAATCTTAGGGCCAGTATATTATACAAAGACAAGCTAGCTTCATGTCTTTTACTATGCTATCCCACCTGTGCAGAAGTATTTGCCTTGTCTTGTTGGTATTTTGTTAGCTAGTTATATAGAACATACTTTCAGTAACAGATACAAATGATAGTGCCACCTAATCACTGCTAATTTATGTTGTAAGAAAGCTAATTTATCATGCGCCCTGTGCAAGACCTTATGGAGGAAGAAAGGGCGCTACAGCTCTTACTTGGAGCTGTAAGAAACTGTTACGGTTCAGCTGCACCCTTCCACTGGACAGAGCTGGATGAAAGCCCTGGTTAAAACAGAACAGTCAAGGTTAGACCTTGGGGAAGTAAACCTAAAAGTATTCCTAGTGTCATATATGATTTGTAGAGTACCTGTTTGGACAAACATGCCACATCATTTGGACCACTTAAACCTCAATTCTCCATATGGCTGGTAACAAATATAATTTGCAAATGACTGATGGAGGACTAGGAGCCCTTCACAGGAAGGGCACAAAAATGCCTTCTAAAGGATTTGCTTGAGAAGGAAATTTCTCCTTAGGCTTTTGAAATGCACACACCTTTCACTGCACCCCATAATGTCAATCTATTATTCAGACATCTCTAGGGAGTGGTTCTCGTGAAACCCTGCACAGTTAACCTATCCTTGCAGACACGCAAAGAGCTATTTTCATAGCAGTTTCAAGCCTTGTCCTCCTCCCTGTACAAATATTTAAAAAGTGATCTCCACCCTCTACTTCGAGACCTGCAGTCCTAGTGCCCAGACACATCCAGCTCCACATAACAGAAATAAGAATAAATTCACAGCACAGTATATTCATAGCGAAAACGGCTGTGGAGTTTCTAAAAGTCATAGCCCTGCTACTAAAAACCCATCCCATTTTTTCCTTCCAATTTTGCTTTTTTTAAAATTAGGCTTTATAGCTTCCCACCTTCCAGTCTTTCCTTCCACATTTCTGTACCTTGTTTATCAGGAGAGTAGGAGGTAGAAAAGGAAGACTCAGAGAAAAACTGGTGATACAATTAGAATTCATCAGGTTACCAGAATAAAAAAAATCTGAATTAATTTTAGAATGATCATTCCCAAATCTTGCTTTTTAGAGTAGGAACTCCTTGGCTGAAAAAATTCACTGTTGAACACAGTTTTAGGCTCCACATCAAGCCCACCAGGGTTTGCCTTTTGTAAACCCCTCCTTAAATCCCATTCAACTCTGGCTTTGCCCTTCACCTAGCATGCAGATGGACAGGGGCTATGAGCAAGTGCTGGGAAAACTCCACTGGTCTTTTCCATAGCTGACAGGACCCCCACGGCCATCACTTAAGCTATGCCTGTACAGCTGCCGCTCTGGAGCCTCCACATACACACACATCCAGATTGTGGCTTGTCAAGAAGGGATGCTCTGCAAAGCAAGCGCTGCTCTTGTTCAGTGTATTTCCTAGTCCAAGGTACTTTCACATTAACAGGCATCAACACTAACAGGCTCGTATTTTTGCCTCCAATGATAAAACATTCAAGACTATGGCAGTGTTGCTCCTGCATAAATTAAGGAAATTGGCTTGGCATGCAGGATTTCCCCCGTGCAGTATGGGGACAGGGAACATGCTTTCTGAACCGGCCTTGCACAAAACATGCAACTTCTGTGCTGCTACAGAGCTGATGGAAGGGAGAAGGAAAAAAGAAAGCGGCACAAAGAGATGAATAAATGAAAACACAAGCCAAAAAAAAAAAAAGCATTGAGCTGCAAATAAAAATGTGTACACACACACAGTGTAAAAGTCAGGAAATCTGAACATGCTCTTAATCAGACAGTCCTCAAGCACATCAGTTTAAAGTAAAGTATACCACTTACCCCAAACTCTGCTAAAGGAATAGTTAGGGCACACTGGAGATAGTACTTCCAGTAGGAGTATTTTTCTAGCACCACCTCTTTAGCACACAGCCAAGAGGCTTACGTGTCACCTGTTTGCATTCATGTTGATAGGTGGTCAGAGATAAAGAGGTGTGCCTCATGTCTCCATGTCTAAGGAGGGTGCTGCCTGACAGCATGGCTGGGAAGCAATTACACAGTTCATATGGCCCATTTATTCCTAGAGGCAAACAGCATTTCAGAAAAGATTTGTGCATCACCTACCTAGGAGCAGATCTAAAGCATCTGCTAAATCACCCACGTGCCTTAATACAATTACATTGTTCCTAACGTGTTTTCATACAAAAATGTAATACTGATGGAGTATATGTATCACAGCTGTTTGGTTCCATTCATAGCTTTACATCCTTTTCTCTCAGGTGCAAGGAGGATACAGCAATCTCTAATGCAAACTGCCGTTTTCTTTCTTTCTCTCTACAGACTCGAGGACACTGCGCTGCCCCATGGGTACCACGGTGAAAGCCATCTTTACCATAGATTTCTAAAGAAGAGAAAAATCATTCTTTGGCAAAGACTGAAATATAAGGTATTACATCTGACATGACTTCAGACCACACCTGCAACACCAACCCATTTTGCAGAGAAGCAATACATATTTAACAGAGGAAGCTTGGGGGGGGGGGGGGGGGGGGGCCCTCCCCCCACTACACCACCTAACCAGCCCTCTCAAGAGCAAAAAAGCCATTATTCTGTATGAAACTACTCAAATAAAACCATTTATTTGACTCAACCCACTCTCCCTCCTCACACCAGGTGAAATGACTCTCTGTACAACTCGGACATCACCCCAGCATTCTGGATCTGCAGCATAGCCAGCCATAAAGCCAGTGACTAACATGGTAGGATATACCACACAACTATAGAGAGACATACTAATTCGAATTTGTCAAAACACAGGTATCAGACCAATAATTAATTCATATTTTAAGATACCACAGAATTTCATCACATTGTCCTTTTGGGGACGGACAGTAGACACCCAAGGGTTACAGTTAACTTTTAACAATGTCCAACTTCTACAAGCGTCACTGAGCTTTCAGGTAGATCTTACAAAAAGGAGTTGTGTCTTGGCCCTGCCTTCTCTGCTTGGAAAAACCAGATCCCACTGGAATATTGGGACATTTACTAGGCTGTGTCCTAGGGGTAGAAGCCAAACTGCAGTGAAGTCTGCATACTCCCCCTGCAAACGAGATCCAACCCTCAATGGATGAAGGGATCGCAGTGAAGGGGTGGTTACACCCCTTGGCATCTATCACAGCAAGAGCAGTGTGCAATAGGCAAAAAAGTTGGAGTCTGCTTAAGAAGGTTCCACTGTATTCACATCTAATCGAGCCATATTTGTAAATATACCATGAAAAAGTCAACGCTATTTAGAGTTCAAAAATGCTTTGCAAATGAAGGTTTCCCCAAATATGGCTTTATTCTTAAAAAGCAGTTGAGGCTGCATGCTTATGATTAAAGATTTGACATGGGCATTGGGAGAAGAGGAGTCCAAATCCCACACAGACAGAAAAGGAAGATACTGCAGGTTTCTTGATGGACAATGTGTAAATACAAGTACATGCTAATAAGGCATTTTTACAGGTTTGATCATTCTGCAAGCGCGAGTAAACTCATACTAAAAAAGCTTCTCACCCAGGCACTACACAGACTTAAACAACTTCAAAAGCTGTTTTATAGGTCACCTGATCTGTTACAGAAGAAGCACTGAGAAAGTGATCTGGACCTCAAAGGAGTCGGTTCACTAATCCTGTCATACAGCACTCCCATCACACTACAGCAAAGCAATAACAACATTCTTGCCTAGCGTGGGTGAAGTGTAGCGAGCAGCCTCACCCTGCTCTAAGGCTTCAGCAGCACCTTAATGTTTGCAGAACTGGTCACCGTCAGACACTTGCCAGCTCTGTCAAAACAAGGCACAGAAAGTTAAACAATGTTCCTGCTTAGTCAACACTTTATTAGAAGCGCCTTTGGCTAAAAGCTCCCAGATACGTACAAATGTAATATGAACAATTTATGACAACGATTTTTTATAAATTCAAGTAACTGCTATGCTGGGGGGAAAGAGTTAATAAATAAGCACTTTACTGAAATGCTCTGAGCTGTGCTATTTTTTTCTTAGGAAAATATTTGACCTGGCTTGCTTTAATTTTGGCCAAAATGACACTTCCTGCAATTTCTGGGACTTTCTGTAGCATAAGTAACAAGAAAGAAAATACCTCTTCCTCTCACAAATGAGAGGAAGAGATTCAGTTGCTCTGAGCATTTATCTTTTGGTTACTCTCAGTTGTTTTACTTGACATTTTACTGTTATGACCTTTTTAGTTTCAACTATAGAGGAATTCTAAGGAACTGTAGGATCAATGTCTAAGGATTGCCTCTTTCCTGGAAGGATCTAAGTCATTTTAAGGGTGCTCAGGATACATATAGGAGTCTGCAAAAATACATGCAAAAAAACAGGCTGTGAGGCTTTAGCTTCCAAATGCTGATGTCACTTCTATCTCAGCCGAAGGTGCTCTAGGACACTTTGTCAGCTGTCAGCATTGCTAGAACTGCAGAATTTTGCAGAGCAAGAAGAACTGACAGGCACACAAAGCACTCTGAGAATGAGTTATAATGGGAGATGCCAGGCATAAAATCATGATCCTACCCAAAAAGGGGGCACAAAAGGGGTAAGTGAAGCAACAGGTCTGCAGATGTGGTGAGAACCTTACACAACAGGCCAGACAAGGAAACAGCAGATTCTGGATTTCGTTTCCAGAAAACCAGGGGAAACTGGGAATGGAGAAGCCAAGAAAGGAAACAACAGTTAGTTTTGCAACTACATCTGCATTTCAGCATAACCAAACCAACGAAAAGGAGGCTAAATTTCAAAGAATGGCTCAGTTACATAAAAGAATGAAAGGCAGCATGAACTGCAAAAAAATGGAAAATAAAACCAGGTATGTTGCAGGTGATGTTCCAACATCATCCACCCAGAAGTATCTCTGCGCAGTTTCAACTTCTCTGCAAAAAGCACAGCACTATCTCTATTCCCTCAGCAGTTTCTAACATTTTCACGCTTCATGGTAAGAAAATACTGCAGATAAATAAAGATTTGCAATGGTATCTGAGCAAAACAGTTGAACTCTCTCAGAGGACCTGTCCCCCTCCTGGAAATGAGACCTTTTGCCTCCCAAGTTACCTCTTTGAACTCTCATCAGAAGTTGCTTTCAAGTTGTAGCAGTGAAACAAACATCTGTACCATGTGAATAAACTCCAGACTAGGCTGGGAAAAATAAAGCTTTTTTTTTCTTTTCTTTTTTTTTTTTTTTAAAAAACCAGCTCCATACTACTTACTCCTTCCTCAACTATTCAACTGTTCCTCTAATAAATACATTAAGCCACAATGCCTTACCAGTTAATGTGCCATGCTTTTTCACTAACTTATAAACAGGAAATTCAGAGCAATGCCCACCATCCTTCTTTGATGTGACAATTCTGACCACTTTGGGACCCAGCTCATAGCTTACCCATAGCCTAACCTCACCATTTGTAACACATCACTAAACTGTACCTGCTCCTGACAGTATCAAGGAATTATGAATTACAGTCTTACATAGATTTACACAGTTTCCAACTCCTTCAGTCGACACAGGAGCCACCAGGATTTCGCCCACAAAGCTGGTCATATTCACAGAAGGAGGGAAATATCCAGAAGTTTGCCCACCCACTCATTCAGCAACACTTCCAACTCCAGAAGGGTAAGGAAAAAGAGCACACTTCTATTTCTGCCCTCAGAAACAGCCACTGAAAGATAAAGGAGGAGATAATAAGAATCACACAGGATCATAAGAATTGAGTATTTCTTTAAGGTATCGTTTGGTTTTCCTGGAGATAACAAAAATCTCCAGCAGACAGCTAGAATAAGCAGACACATGAAAAATCAGAATGAAAGGAATAAGAAAAGGTAAGAAATCTAAAAACTGAAAAAGGAAGCAATTTCGTATGTGCAGTTAGAATATGAATGAACAGACATCTCTGGGAAAACATGTGCATGTACTCATGCTAAAGACAGTATTACATTTTATGCCTTGCCCATGTGGGTGATTCAGTAGGCTGCAATACACATTAGTCAGCCCAGGTTGTTTAAACCGATTAAAGCACACACTGTAAACAGCCAGAGGAAAATATTTGCAACTTCTTTAAAAATATATATTTTTTTTTTCTCCTCCAGGGCAGGAAGGTTCTCAGCTGCCTTCCACCTTGTTCTATAGGACAGATACCTGGAATACAGATAATGATTCTCCAAAAGGTCACAATGCCAAGCTTATGAAGGATACAAGATACGTGCTGCATTAGACGGAAATAATCTGGCAAAAATAAATTATCAGGATTAGGTCAATTAAAAGTCTATGGAGAAGGTCAGGCAACAGACAACCTGAAGATACCTCCTAGTCACTGTTAGATAACAGTGAAACCCACACAAATATGATACAAATGGGACTATAAAACTGCATCATTCATCTAACATGATGTGGGCAGGCGTACAAAGGGGTGAGGCCGGAAAGAATTTCAGTGCAGAATTTAATTTACCTTTTCATCCTTTGGATTGGGAAATATCTGCTTCGCTTGTTTTTCATAGGAGGGAGGTAAACTCTTCCTTGCTAACTCTGGTTTTTGATTGGAAGATGCAACAAAAGTTACTTTTTTTTGCAGCTGCTACCATTCTTTAGCATTATTGCTTTTCTCTAACATTGTGATCTGTCCTTATTTTTGGTGCAAGTTACTTGATTTAGTTCAACAATAACAGGAGGGACACAGTGTATAGCATTTCCTACATTTTGTTCTGGCTGTTTATTCCTCGGGAAGTTAAAAGTTTTCTTGTTACTTAGATGACATTGAAGTATCCGAAGATTTTTAAGTCCATCAGAAGTTAGTCTGTCTACACTTGCCAAATGAAAACAGCTAACCACAAGGCATCATGGCTTTTTGGAGCAGGACTGATGTGTCAGATCACACTTCCAGCCACAGTGAAAACATCCTGTTCCTCAGAAAACTTACTGGTTATGAAAGTTATTGACTGAAGAACTAATCAATATCCATTTCTAATGAGCTGGAAAATCTCTATTATCTATGAATACTGGGCATGACATTAGGAATAATAACTTATTTGTGGAAATATTTAATCAGAAGGGTTTCTTAAATCGATCTAGCAAAAAGGGGAAAATAAATTTGTAGTTATCTGTGGGAAAGCACGGGAAACTGTCAGTTGAGAAAAACCCTGTCCAGTAACTAGAAAAGGTTATTCTTTCTACTCCTTAATCTCAAATCCAATGTGATTGGACTTGAAATGCAAGGGACAGTCAGAGAGGCTAAGCAGGGAAGTGGTACACATGGACAGAGACAGAAGGATGTATCTAGATTTATAAAACTGGCTCACAGCTAGCATTGACTTCTCCCAAGCTTTTAAAAATCATAACATCTTGACAGAAGCATCCTTGCAGGCGCCGAGCTCATTGGGCCTACTCCAGATCATGCTGGCAACCACTGCCATGTGGAGACAGTCAGAGCACTGCATGCTGGCAGCATGACACTTCAAAGAAATTGAGATGGGTCAGTCATGAATAATCTGCTCTTAAGAGGTCTCAAAAAGGAACTGAGCCTTTGATTTCATAGTCTGTAATGGCTACAGTCTGAGAGAAAGATTTTCAGCCAGTACTCAGCAGGATTTTTTAGTAAACATGTCTGGAAATAGTAAGCATCATATGTGATGCTTCCATGTTTCATAAATGCTATGAAAAGGTTAGAAATAACTTGCTGAGAATACTCTGGGCATAATTTAACTTGTCCATTACATAATAAAACACCACTTCTGCTTGAAACAGAGCACGGCGGTATTCAATAGGCCACAACCTGTTCTCTTCAGGAAGTTACTAACATGCGACAGCAAAGCAGAAATCTTGATCTGTGACAGCAGGACACAGTCATTTTGGAGCACGCTTGTGGCTCAAAAGTATCGCTCTTAAACTCTTCTAGCAAAGCAAAGCTGAAACAACAGGTTTGGGGTTTTTTTCCCCTGCAAGAATTGAAAAATAAGACCATACTTTCAACAAGTCACTGAATCTTCCACTTGAACAGCTCCAGAACTGTAGCATGCATTAACGCTGTCCAAGCTTTCTATTGAGGCTGCCAAAATATTCAGACAGTGCTTTGGCAAAATGTTTGCTTCAATTCGTATCCTAGCACAGCTTGTTTTCTAGAGCCTCAGGGAAGGGGTAATTCAAAAGAAGCACCGATTAAGTGGGCTGAACTGCACAACACAAAGCTTCCATTCCAAAAGCCTGCTGTTTTTCAACCTGAGTTACCAACACTATTTATCTTGCTACTCTGATCAGAATCCCGTATTATAGCATGAATTATAGTTAAATCTTGATGTACAGCAAAGACTGCTCAGATAAAGAGCACAGCAAACTAGAATTTCTTACACTAATTCCTGTCATGGAGGTATGCATAAGCCCTGCAAGGAAAGCAAAAAGAATCACAAGTCTAATGTCACAGTTTGCCCTTACTATTCATTTTAGCTATTCCCAGACTGAGGGAGGGCCCCAAGACAGCTGTAGAGTAACACCCCTGGCTGAAACCTGGCAGCTGTTTCCAGCTTTTCATGTTGTAGGTGCCTTCCTGCAGAATTCTTTCGTAACATTTCATGTAGACACACAGTGTCCTTAAGGTTTGCTTTAACTGACCTACAATAACAGGCAATTTCTACCTCTCCCCCCAGAAGTCTTAATTAAAATTATTATTCAGATTGTTTCTGCTATAGCTAAGAAAGGGCTTAGCAGCAGTGAGCTTTTAGAACAACCACCTCTATAACCCGAGTTCCAGAAAAAATATACAAAGATAGGCTAAGAAAATAAATTGCCAGTCAGACTGTTCTAATTGATCCAAGCAGTGCAAGTTCCCCACAGAAAACTGTGTCAAGGAATGCATATGTAGTTTTCATACCACAGTGGATTCAGACTGCGTTCTTGACTTGACACCAAGTATAAAACTTTGCATACTTATGAAGACTCTGAAAATGTCACGCAAACTGACGAACTAACTTCATGTAATGATTTGCAATTTTTTACATTCTACATTATGAGTGAGAAAGGCATCAAATCTCTGAAATGAAAAATGGGATGTAAAGGCTGAGTAGATATGAAATAATCTATTCAGCTACACAATTCTGTGCACAAGTCACAAGAAACTGGTAGTATGCAATGGTACTGTCCAACAAGAGTTTCTATTTGAAAAGACTCATTCAAGTAGGCACTGCTGTTTCGTCTTCTATTAAAATACTGACTTTGGCTTGCAGTGTTTGGTTTGATTTTAAACCAGTGCATATGAATTCCTATAGAAGGAAATAAAAATCCAGTAATGACATTTCAGTAAAAACAAATTCAGTATATGAAAAAAGAAAATCTCAGTTAGCACTCATCAGTACAGCTGCAGTGCCTATAGTGGAGCTATGCTAACATACACCAACCCACCCCCTCCCAGAGAATTCCTACCTCACCAAGATGCCTGTTCTGCTTCTGTTTATATCAACAGTTGCACCATAATGCATCAATACTGAATTTTTGTAAAGAAACTTTATCCCTACGACACACTGTTTAAACAAAATTCAGAAGTAGGAGCTATATTATTTCCTAGTTATGAAGCCAAACATTTTAGAATGAAGAAAAGTTACTCTAACTTCTCCTCCTTAAAAAGTTATTTCTAATTCTGTTTAACTAGAGCTTATTTCCCTCATTCCACTAGGATATGTTCCAGGTCTTTTTCCATTAACAGTTTTTAAGATTTTTTGAGTTCATTCTTTAAATTTTGTATAGTTTCAGAATTTTTGTTGGTTGTCATTTCATCAATTTTTTTTTTTTAAGGCAAAAAAAAAAATACAATTTCTTTTTGATGCCACTCTTAGTGGCACATTTAAAGAATTCCAGCTGAATTAGATATGTAGTTTGCCTTTACCAGGCTTAATTACTAACAGTGTTTTGTTTAAGATAGTGTTGTAAACGAAAGACATGCTGAAAAAGAGCAAATATACTGAAACCCACTAGGAGTATGGTGAGGGAAAGGGAGGCAGCACCACATGCTAGAATACTGTTTTGCTCTATACAACAGAATCCCAACATTATAAAAATTTAATCCTCAAATAACTTAGGCTCTTAGAAATCACTACCCTAAAATGTGCTAGAAATTGTTTCTGTAACACACATTCAAAATGCATAAGTAATGCAATAATTGAGAAGTGTTATGTAACAGTAAATTACAATGAGGCAACTAGAGCAACAAATCCATCCAGCACAGCACAGAAAAGAAACACTAAGTCAAGCATCAATGTTTACAAAAATCCTTCTTCCCAGTTATTTTTTATAAGCTTTTTCCTATATTGAGGATGTCTATAAGGAAACAGCAAGAAAACATTTATTTAACTACATTTATGAATTTGTCACTTCTTTCTCATAAACACAAGTCAACGGGTGATGATCAGGACTAGAAAAATCATCTTAAGGTACTTGCTGCAAGACATCAGTTAAAACCCTGGGAAAGCTTTGTGACCTTCCCACAGAAGTGGAGGAGAACACTGTTTTCTGTTGTCTGAACAACTTCTCCTTGGCTATTTACAGTCTACAAAAACTGGAGTTTTGGTCCATGATTAGAAAAATGCTGGCAAACACATGGGCTAGAAAGGATGCCCGATTACAAATCCATGCTTGGGGAGGCAAGGAATGACCTAGTCAGATGGGCATATACATTTTGAGTTTCTTCCAGAGGAGGTACAAAACACATCCCACCCCCATATTGCCTTTACTATAATTAATTTCAGGATTGAAACCATTACTATATGATTGAACGAGGAATGTGAAGTAGATGAGCTCTCATGGTTCCTGCAGTCCAATTTCTTTTGCTAATTAAAAATAACAGGCTGTGCAACACACCATTTTTATTCCTTTTATCATCAATACATTTAGTATACCTGAGAACAAACATGTCGGTGCACAACCCAGTTAAAAAAAACACCATTCTAACGGACTGTTTTATTAAGTACAATTTATCTTTATATGTTAGTAAGAACACAGGAATAAATAGAGGGGGAAAAAGTTCAAGCAGTACAACATTTAGAAATACTGAGTTACTTTGTTCTGCATTATGAAATGTTATTTGCGCAGTACACTTTACTATCAAAGGTCTAATTCCACCTCCTAACTGTAGAATGAGTTCGACTTAACACAAAAGGAAATGTAGGCTGATGACTTGGGACCAGAAAGGGCATGTTATGGTTACCGAATGCAGTCGCTCATCACTGCAGTCATTTATTTTAATCTTGTTGATAAAACTTAGCCAGGTTTGTCTTTAAATCTGACTGATTTCTTTGTGAAAAGCAACGACCAAAGATGTACCAAAGAGCTGCAGTTTTGCAATTTAAACCCAAAGCCTATGTTTTACATAAGGCAGTATACTTCCCAATTTTAAGTTTACTCCCCCCCCCAGAACATGAGGATGCAGCAATGCTGAACTCTCAAAATCAAAATATTTCAGGCAGTTTGTCAAAAATACAGCAACATTGTTTCAAAGCTCTTAACAGAGGAACAGCTGGCATACAGCTATCAGCTCAAGGAAAACAATGTAATCAATCTTATGAAAATAAATAAAAAAGAGAAAGTGTTTACATACCTCTGCTTAACAGCTGCAAAAGGATCTGTAGTTTTCCAAGAGTACTTCAGTGACAAGTTTCCTGACACAGTTCAGATCTCTTGAATACCATAGTCATGCAAAAAGAGCCATTTCTCACCTACAGGTAGTATCAGCAGAGAAAGAAAATATAAGCAAAATAGTGTAGTTCAGAATAATAGCTCTAAAATTTGCACTGACATGCAAATCTGACAGCCCCATACAAGCACCCTAATTACATTCAGCTGCTTGTCATGTGGTCTTGCTGACCGATCAAGTGATCTCTTTTCCTCCTCTTAAAACTAAGCAACGTAGTTAACTAGATCTCCCTAAACCGTGTAACAAACATTGAGCCTTCACTTAAACTACTGACCCTCCCTCTTCTTGTCATAGGGAGAGGAAGTTGCAGTATGTTTCATTACAAAAAAACAGAATAAAATACAGCAAACACAGTAGTCTACTATAATGAAACATGGTGAGCACCAAATGCTCACAAAACCTAGTGCATTTCAGTTTTGAGCCTGGTTTTATTTCATGCCTTTACAGATGGCAGAAAAAAGTTACCAGTAACAAAATTGATGAAGACACCTGAGTGAGACCACGTGAGAAGGAGCTGGAAGGATTCGGGTGGGCAGTGACAGCAGTACCTGGGTCTTTGTGGGCATCCCGCATCCAGCCCCTTCTGCTGAACCACTTCCGATGGCAACAAGCTCCAACAAAAGACCAGAGTAAAGATGTTGCCAGAAACTTTCTGAACCACTGCAGCTAAATCTTCAAGCCTCCCCCTCAATCCTAAGAGACATACACAGACATTTTACACATCTAAATAATTTCAACAAAATAAAGTTACTGATTTAACATGTAAACCAACTCATCCTCAATGAGTCTATTCATCAGGGCTTGTTAATACAGGCACCCAACAGGCAAGATTCACATGTCTGGCCACGTTAGGGCACTGGTGTCTGCACCAAGGCACTCGCTGAACAGAGGTCCCCGTGCTGGGTCTGAGGGATGAGAGAGGAACTACACAGCCGCCTGCAGTCACCACAAGGCCTTGTTCCCTCTCACAAACGCCCTTGACATGACAGATGCTAACAGTAGAGGACTGAAAGGTGTGGACAAAGCAAGTTTTGCACTTACCACGTAAGATTTAGCAGATGTGAGCTTTTACAGAAGACAGGTTGCCTTGCACAACCCTTTCTTGCCTCAGTTTCTTTCCTCAACAGTGCTTCAAGAGCAGAGAAGTGAAAAAGGAAATTAAAAAGGTTTCTAAGGCTACTCTCCAGCCTTATCATTTAAGAAGTGCTGCAGACGGCCTGCTACAAAATTTAATGTATCCATAATGCATTCATCTACCGGTAACGAAAACAACTCCACAAGCCCCTTAATTCACTTGTCTCAATTACCTTGCCTCCTTTCCCACAAATCAAGGCAATTGTTATTGCCCCTCCCCCAGTAAACATCTAAGTTCTGTTATACAGAGTTGGCAAACAACTATCTGTGATGGAACACTTTTTCATGCCCTGCCTTAGCATTTTTCCAGATTTAACTAAAATCCATTTCTTTGACATTTTGTTACAGGTTATAATTTTTAAAACTCTACCCATTCTTGGCTCATTCCAATCTCCTATAAATTTCACCACAGTTTCAGAAGAATACAGAATTCCCTTTTTTGCTCCCACATGCAATAAAAACGTTTGTGTTCAATTTTCAGCAACGTGAACACTTTTAATCTTTAACTGCTTCCCTGATCGATACCAGCACATTTGCTTACTGTGAAGAAATATTCAGACCACAAGCACCCAAGAATTTCTGGTAACTGCTCCAGAGCGCAGAAGGAGGAACAGGGTAAGAAGTGTTGACAGACAAAGCAACAACTCTTTTGCCATGGTGCTGTTTGCAAACAGCGCTGGGGGGTAGCTACACACACTGAACACAAACTGCCTGTCTGGAAGTCTCAAACAGCAATGTAAACGGAGTTCAAGCCCTTCCACACAGTAAGATTTTTGCCATCTTTAAGGGGAAAGCAATTCATAATTTCCAGACTTCAGCTTTTGATTTCAGGACGAAACGAAGCTTCTTAACTTTCCTCTTACCAACCTGGTGTGAGGAATACCAAGCAATTTCCACTTCCTCCTTCCAGGAAAGGGTTTTATCCAAAACAGTAAGACTTTGCTAGGAAGGTACAGCTGAAATAAAGTTTATTTTCTGAGGGTGAAGTTACATTGATTTCACACTGCAGAGCTAGTACTAAAACAGAGGGCTCCAGTTTACAAACTGGGAGGACATCAATGTTTGGTTATTTAAAGTATCTGTTTTTAAATAAACACATTCGCAGTGTCTCAGCAAATGCTGCACAAACAGCTGAGCCAACCTTACTGCAGTGGCAGGAAACAAGCAAATGGTACAGCAGCAGCTGGAACAGGAACCACTGCAGCCAGCCCAAGGTAAGCCTTCCTCTCGCTGCTACCCAAATCTTAGGGGGTTTTAAGAGCTTGGACGTTTTCTAAGTTTATGTAGGGGATCAAAATTACACCAGTAAAGTCCTGAAACTATGAAATCTACTTTTGAAGCTACAGCTCTACAAAGGAATGGCCACCTATTTAGTTATTAAATCTTCCCACAGTTTTCATGAACAAATTTTATGAACAGGTTGTATAAACAAGATGACCTGAATGCATGGAATTTATGGCCGCCTTGTAAAAATTATCTATGCTATACAGGCCAAGGAATTTAGGAAGAAATTTGAGGAGAGTCAAACACAGTGGACGGTGTGGAACATTCTTCATCACAACTATCGTTTGCCTTCATACATTCCATGCTCTTGAGAAAAGCTGCAAGTGTCCAAACTGTCCTGTGGCAGGTGTTTCCTCTAGAAGAAAATGCTGGATTGTTACCTGTCTGACTACGGTTCTTGCAGAAATTAAGACAACTGCCACTGGAGACAGAAATAGGGGAAGAAGAAGATCTAGCAACAGTCCATTTCAGATGCTACAGCACAACTCATCACTGTTTTCAAAGCCAAAAGCTGTGCTTAACATCAGTGTCAACTGCCTCCACTCTCCCCAATCCTCAATTACCCAATTTTGTTGGTGGTCTCCTCTTCCGCACTCTGAAGTGAATGGCTTTTTTGAACACGCACTAAAAATTCACTACGCCGTTACCAACAGCCATAGTTTTCACACATGCATTCAACAGATGACCTGCAAGTCTATGGAATGAAAACCAACCAGCAGACAGCCAAGGGTAATGTTACTTGTTAGCATCCACAAGTCCTATCTGTGCCACAAAACCTCTACTGGCAATCAAAGACGAAACTTGAAAAATGCAAGAGGGGAAAAAGCAGCCACTGGGACACACTGCCTATGAACTGATTCACATATGTGGTGGCAAACTTCAAGAAAAGCCAGAGAACATGCTATACAGCAACTGTTTCACAGTGAGAGAAATACCCTACAATAAACAAAAAGAAGAGATGAGAAAAAAGTAAATAGGAAAAATATGAATGTATTAATTGGTACAGGCAGATTCCTACAACTGTAAAACAGAATTGCAGTTATTTCCTTGGAAGAAAGTCACCTTCTCATGAAAAGACACTCTGGAAAAAATTAGAGAGGCTGATGGGATGCGCTGCAAAGGAAAATTGACCAGCTGTCGTGTGAATGAGCTTGCTACTTACTGCCGCAGCAGTCCATAAATGCAGTAACATCCCAATACCTCAGGAGAGAGCTAAAAAGACCTGAAAGGAGGAGACAAAATCCTTTATATTGATTTTTTCTGCTTTCCTCTCACCAATATCCTTCAAGAAAAAAAGAAAGAAGACAACCCAAACTCAGTAGATCAGCTTTCACACCAGAAATTAATCATTAAATAACCCTTCAGTGATTAAAATGAAAGTAGGTCAGGCAGTCCTTCCCTGCTACCCAAAAGGCACATCTGCTAAATATTTAGTAATACTACAGATTAAAGTAAAACTTTCATGTTTTGTTCTTTCAACTACAAGCCAATCTAGGCAGTTTCTAGTAATGGTGACAGAGCTTTCTTTTAGCATTGTAAGAGATAAGTATTGGTATGTTTAAGGTCAGTAGCATTTTACACAGAAAAGAGTTTCTTAAAAATAATCCCCTCCAAGAGAAGCTCTAAATTACTAACTTCCAAGAGTAACCAGGGTCTCTTCAAGAATAAGAAAAAGTTAGCACTAAAATAATCAACAAATCAAAAGCATCAATTTTTTTATCATGAAACATCACGCTGCCTACAGACAGGAATCCTTCCTAGCAATTAGGCACTCAACATCAGCACTTCAGAAAACTTTATAGACCAAACTCTTGTCATCTTTTTCACAAGAAAAACATCAGAAGTTTGCTTCCTGAAATAAAATTTGCTTGCATTTGAAGAACCTGTTAGTATTTCAGAAAAGACTAGTAAAATTACAAACAAGCAGATCTAATTGATTTGTCAATTCTGTTGAACTGCGAGTTTACTGCCTCCACATCACTTTCTATTAATGTCAGTGTAGGCACAGTTTATCCTGAGGCAAAGCCAAGAGTGTAGGTGCTTGCTCCAGATCTGAATGAAAAGGGAAAGAAAAAACATTTTAAATTCCTGAATCAGGCACGCTCTCTCTTATTACAGTTCTGAAATATTAGAAAGGAGATAATAGAAAAAAATATAGCGTCCAGGTATAGGGTGGTAAGACACCAAGAAATGGTGAATAAAAAGTTCTGTATTTAAAACGGCAATAAAATGTATTAGTGCAAGAACAAACATGATTATTCATTTTGACTGAAATGAACAAATTTGATCCTTTTGCATGTAGGAAAGTATTTTGGCAACATTCACACTCTTCAGATTACATCATCTGTACTTAGAAGAGGAATATTTAACCTAAAGATGGATGAATTACTCGACATGCTACACCTCTTCTGTGAGACGCTGGTTCCACGTTTTAGAAAATCTACCAAGTGGGTGCCTGACTGCATGAAGAGAGAGCACCTAGAACAGTAATGCATGCAGATAGAAGCGACCCGGCATTTTGGTAAGAAGCTGTAAAACCACGCTAATAATCCAATGTCTCTATCTTCAGTTTGAAGAACTACTAATCTCATTTTAGATCAATGACCTTTATCTACATATTAAAAGTGTTGATGACTAAGTGTATTTTTTTAATTAAAAACCGTAGTAGCTTTACAGGAAGCTGTTGTACCAATGTAAAGGAACATGTGCACTACAGCTTCCTTAGAAAGGATTTTCAGTGGTTTACAATCCTGTCACATTAATATAGTTTTGAAAGTTGCTTTGATATTTTTATTCATGCTTAAGCTTAACCAATACGCATTTGTTCTTTGCACTACCCGATCCAATGTCATTGCCAAGTAAAAGACACTGCTTTTTAAAACGGATCTCAGCAGAGTTCCAATTTGGACACAGCTGGGCTTTCTTTCCAGCACAAGAAGATCCCATTCACATCTTTTGTAAATCTACTTAATAGGACAAATGGTCCTTCATTTTCCCCATAAGCTGACAATAGTGTCTTTTCCACTTTACATTTGCTCTCAGGAGGAAAAATTGAAAGGGTAGTTATTTGCACTATTTGGCAGGTATAGAAGCACACCTCTTCTGAGCTACAGAAAAGTATTCCTTTTGTCCTGTATTATTGTTTGATCTTCCATGCAATGAAGCATATGAAACCTTACTAAACACCTGTGATGCCTCTTTTTCTCCTCTACATTTCTTAAACCATGAACATCATTAACACTAGAGCTCCTTCATTTCCACATTTATTCAGTGACTCCCTACATTAAGTATGACCAACTTGACTGGTTGATCTTACTTCCTTCAGAGTGTGCGAGAGGAATGGGTGGGCTTGTAAAGGTGGTGGTTCTGGAGTACATTACCAAAGTAGGTCTTTCAGTTCCATTGGCCCTATGCCACTCCCTGCGCAACTCCCAGTTAAGAAAAATGTTACTGCTCCCATTCCTTGTGATCCCTCAGGATGCTAGGCTGAAGATAAACTCCCTAAGGCTCAACACACCACACTGCGAATGCAATAAGGACCTCTTGGAGCAAAGCTCCAAATTTGCAATGCGAAAAACAAAGCTGAAATGAGGACATTTTCCTAAGGATACAAAGCTTATTACAGAAAGGGGCAGAGACATTGAATTTCTCTAATTTCTGCCTTCTATCCAAACATTTAAATCTGTTGATCAGTTTTAACACCCCTTCACAGAGCAGAAGCAGCCACAAAGCTATGAAGTTCCTATACACTTTGTGAAAAACTGGCAGCTGGATAAAGAAAGGAGTGAGATGCATGCCTCCACTGAAAGCTGGCAGTTACAGTTTTTCAGTTCTGTAAGGGGTAGCCACTAGCTGGCCAAGTTGTATATGCATTGCTCCAGACTAGCCGCAGCACATACTGCCACAATCACTCCATTTACATTTACTTTCAATTTAGATTTAAAGACATTTTCTCTTTAAAAGCAAATAAAATTTAAGCACATCTGTTATTAAAAATAAAAAGTTAACAGAATAAAAACTAGTTGAGTTTCACTGTGTTAGCAGTTCAAATTTTGGGGGGGGGTTGTGGTTTGTTTTGTTTTTAAACCTAGTAGAAAGCATGATTCTGCTTTTGCAGCACACTCTTTTCATAGGTCTTCCAAAGCTTGCTTCTGCTGACACAGTGCAGGATCTCAGGCCCTGTCCTGTGCGTTGAGTGCTATATCCAAACCAACAATTCTAGAAAACTATTAAAAAAAGATTTATAGTCACCTCTTCTACTTCATAGCTAAAGAACATTAAAAAAACTACTACTTCAACAACTCCAACTTAGGGCTACATTTATCCAAACTAAAATTATGAGAGTTTTGCTACCAAATTCAGAAGAAATACAATCAAATTCAGACAGTACTGTCTTTAAACTTGTGTGACACCATCTCTGTACAGAGATGTCTATCCTGACACTATTCTGATGCAAGAAAGAATATGGAAAAATTAAGTATAGCCAGACAGTTCATGCCCCAGCAGAAAAGACCTGTCAAGTTGAATCATTGTTGGAGGAGAAAGTCAGCAGAGTATGCGCTGTTAAGTGCACAGGACCTTAAAGTTTTGGATGAGAAACACTCTGTTGCAAACGGATGATACCAGCAGGACTAGAATCTAATGTGATACCTGTATTTTGGGTCACATGCACTAATGCATAAAGTTTGTTTTGGAACCAAAGGGGGGGGGGGAATTATGATTAACGTTTGCAATTTAAAAAAAAAACAAAAAACAACTGACCAACTATCCTACTTTTTGCTATAATCCGCATTCTGAATGTTAGCTAGGCTTCCAAGTAGACTTGGAAAGCACCACCCACTGGCAATAACCGTAACAGCAATTCATCTCTCATGCAAACCTTGCACAAAACAGCTTCACAGCACAAGTAACTTCCACAACTGCTAGCTTCGAGTTGTATCCTACAGTTTTCAAAATAAATCGCACTCCACGTTAGTCATGCAATTATCAGCAATGACTTGCAGGAGGAATATAATTTCCCTCAGCAACTACTAATATGAAACATTATACTTGCAAGACTGGCAGAGACTTGCAAGAAAACCAGAAAATTTGCTTTTTTTATCATAAAAATGAATCAACTTTTCTTTTCCTCCTACCCAACATACATGCTTTATTAGTCCTTATCACTGATAGCAGCCTTCAGCCTAGTCCAGATATTCCCATTCCCCAAGGATCTTATTGCAAAAAATTGTTTTCTTCCTTTTCAGTTCATAGAGCAACCTTTTTTTACTTATAGCTCTTTGACTGAGCAGCTAAGAGAACCAAATGAAATATCCAGCAGTTATGAAAATAATGAGATAGACCCTCAGAGTGAAACTCAGTTGACTTTCGAGAGCACATGCTGTTCACTTTCATGGTTGTATAGCAGCTACCGTGACAGCACTGCCATTTTTAAGTGTTTAATTAGAAATGGGAGAATGCCTTTAAAACAGTAGTACTTCTGCAAGAGAACCTTCATCACCTTTTAATGACATATGCTGCCCCGTGGGTTAATATGCTTAACGGAAGGACTATAAAAATCGTGTATCATTTGTTTTCAATTTTGTTTTGTATTCTGCTGTTTCTAATTCAAACCTGAAAGGGGCTTACGTAACTGAAAGCTCACCTACCCTTTCCAACAATGTAAGTTGGTTTAATAAAAGGCATTACTTCCACCCATGGAGCTCACCTTACCTGAAAGGAAAAAAAAAATGCATCTTGAGTAATACTTAACTATTTTGCTATTTATTCCTTTATCTTTTCATCACTTTTTCAACTGAGAGCTGTACACACAAGCAGTAAGATGGCCAGCTGCAAAACTGCAATCACAAACTCCGAAGTTAATCTGGAATCAGCTGCTTGATTTGTTTAGCAGTTGTCCTTATACCCATCCAGTGTTTTACTTGCATATAAAATATTTCAGCTAGGTATAATCCTTACAGTCCTTTCATTCACATAACCTTTTTACACAAAGAATCACCGCAGAAGTGTAGAGTGATTTTGAAAATACTATTTGCAAGTGCCCTCAAATTTAACTTTTAATTTAAAACCACTGCTCACACATCTACCAACTCTTTTTTTCCACTGCAAACCACAGATTTCTAGAAAAGCTGTACCCCTCCTACTAAGCTGGTATCTTCATTGCTGCTTCCTGCCCCTTTCCTACCTTACACCAGTCTTCACATTGTCTTCCAGAAGTGCCTTTATCCAGTACAGTTTAGTCTTACCCATATCTCACCAGTAAAAGTATTAGACATAGAGAAAGGGAACAGCTATGGGAAACGGGATTACAAACTCAGGAAAATAGCACTGCACTGGTTTACACTTTGATATTATCTTCAGAGCCGTAAAAGCAAGGACATCTGCTTTTTTTTTTTTCCCCTGCAGTAGTTTAAAATACTGATGAACCTGTCAGGTTAGCTCCAAAGTGCTGGCCAGTACATGAAAAGGATTCCAAAGCCTGGTACTATGCAAAACTGTTACACATATATCAGAGCATTTTCAACCCCCTGAAGCCACAGCAACATCAGAGGAAAAAGTTATGCTGGTTATATGTCATATTTTAATCTATATGCCATAACTTCATCTTCAAAGCTTATTACATTGGAATATAAATCACAGACGTTGAGACCGCTTATTACAATAATCAGAAGTAAATTCTGTTGTATTATGTACGAAAACAAAACAATATAAGGATGTTCCAGAAAAGAAATCAGGGGCTAGGACTTCTCATTCACTATGGTTTTACCTCCACTGGAGATAAAAGGGTATGGTCTCAGATGATTTAATGTGGTTCAAGTTAGTCCTGCCTCCTGATAGGGATGCAGTTTTCAGACTAAGACGACCAAAAAACAAATGAGGAAAAGAAATCTTATAATCAGATGCTATTCCCAGAGGAAGACTGGTTGGGAATATATTTGTATAAATAGAAAAAAAATGTGTTTCTGCCAGCACAGCAGATACCCGGCAGTAACAGAACAACCAAGAACCCAAAGAAGACACACGAGGATTACTGCTCATAATACTTGTTTCTGTAAATGCCGAAAGCTACTTATAAATTCTTTTATCTCACCAATCTTCTCTTTGACAGAAAAGGAAATGTGTAGTCAAGCGATAAAATAATGTGTTCCCATGTTTAACAATAGTGATGAAAACAAACTTACAGTCTGGTTTTAGATAAGTGGTTGCAGATGAGAAATTTTATTAGCTGTAAAAATAAAACAGTGTAAGTTGTAGTACATTCCCCCCACCCAAAACTCCTTTGTGCAACAAATTAAGTAAACGTAAAATTAGAACCCTGAACTAGAAACACAGGAACATCCTGTTCTTTTTTCCATCTTTTTAACCATGCTTTTGAGACATCCATTTAGCATCACAAATACTATTCCTACAATTACGTATCAACATTTGAAATGCATATTGTATTACATGCTTTTCCCTGGCTGGAAAATAGTTGGAACGGTCACAAAACTAGTGTAAGTCTACAAAAAGAAACAAGGGCTGAGAAGACAAGTCTACATAAGAACAAATTTCCAAGAAAAAGCAGGCAGAATAGATTTCAGAAACTGATTAGTCCCGCAAATACATTTTATGCATGGAAATCAATAAATATTTTGTAGACTTTCAATAAAAACTCTAAGTATAGAGAAACATCACCTTGCCAGTAACACCTAGCAGAACTCCGAACTCCAAACATGCACATGTCTTATCGCGATGAAAACCTCATAAGTAGTAATCATTACGGAAAGTGTTTGAGGTGTCATAAAATCAGAAAGCTCAAAATACACCTGATGCATCTCTAGGGAGAGATAAAAATTAAAATTGGGTGGTTTTGACAGTTCTAGGCATGTCCTTTATACTTCACTAGCACTATAAAAAAATACTACTTATGTATTATAAAATAGTTACTTATAGAGCTAGAAAAACCAAGATGTTTTTCTGATGGATTTAGCTTTCTTTAGATCCAAGATCATGAAAGCGTTAGTTTAGCCCAAGCATTGCACATCAGGTTGAAGAGACCTCCTGAACCCTCTCAGCAAGGAGACTCTGTCAAATACGCCATCTTCAGAAAGAAGCAACAGATCTGTTGACATTCAAATAACAAGATTTAAGTTCTGGCTAAACAGATAAAACACACTTATATTGCTCCCTCAACAATTTACCATTTTTTAAAGCTTTTTTTCTTTTTGAAGCAGACATGCAATCCACTCCTCTTTTTTACAAAAGAAACGCATGTCCTGAGCTGTGGGAAACTTCCAGGTCCTACATCTGCTACGTGTGAAGGCCCGAGAGGGATTATTTGTGTAGTCGTCTTCACGGCAGCAGTTGTACAAGTTACGCACATGCGTGGACAGCCGAAAGGCCGAGGCTTCAGACTTTTTCCTTTAATCTCACGAACAGAGGCCCCCTCCTTAAAAACCCCACGTCGTTAAGTCAGAGAAGCAGCCAGCCCCGCCGGCTGCGGAGGCGGCCGCCTGCAGAGCGCTGGAGTTTGCTGAACTCCCGCTGCGTTAGGTGGTGGTCCCGGCAGTCAGCAGCCTGGGGCACTGGCCGGCTCCCCAGGCTCTGCAGCACTGGGAAATCACCTTTTTTCCCCAGTATTTCGAGTTCCCTGCCCAAACCACTCGTCCTGAGATTATTCATTAACTCCTTTTGCAGCGGAGGCGTTTCTCTCAGGTCCTCCCGTCCCTCCCGCAGCGGCCCCCCCCGCCCCGCCCCGGCGCCCCTCAGCCCGGCTCGCTGCCCTCCTACCTGCTCGCCTCCCCCCGGCCACCGGGACTCCCGCAGCGCCGCGTCCCTCCGCACCGGCCCTTTTTTTGGGCTGCAAGCGTGCCTTTTCCGTCAAGGCAACATCACTTCCCGTAAGGCCCGAGGTAGGGGCGGGACGGCCGCGGGCAGGGCAGGGCAAGGCAAGGCAAGGCGGGCAGCACCGCTCCGGGGGGGCTCGGCTTGGCCCCCCGACACACCCCACCCCCGCCTTCCCGACCCCCGGAACGGGCTGGTGAGCACGGCCCGGGGGCAGCACCGTACCGCAGCGGGTGCGATGCTCAGGCACTGCCTCCTGCTACTCGCTTTGCTCAAATTCAGAGGGCCATTTTTAATTAAACAGGCTGGTTGTTCGGTCGTACTGCTCCTGACTTTTTCTGAAAGATCACACGCCGTTTAATAAAAATTCATGAGAGGCAAAACAGGTTTTGAAGGGAAAATACGTGGTACCAGATTAATCTTCACCACTGCGGATGTGGTGAGTTTTTTCTGCCGCCTGCTGGCTACCTTCCCTGACGAGACGGAAGTACTTTCTCTTTGCTCTCTCGACAGCTGCTCAATAATCACACTTTAAATCCAGCAGTCTCAGGAACTCAGCAAGCACGGTCTTAAGACCAGTTGCATCAATAACCCTTTCTGTCTGCATCACTTTAGACGTCCTCTTTCTTGAGACTTTTCAAAATTAACGGCCATCTTTATGGACAAACTTCCAGCAATTATGCTTACAAAGAAAGTGCTTACTAGACCTGTTATACCTTTTTAAAATGGCCTTTTCAATACAGAATGGTCGTCTTAACAAAGGAAGGTGCTGGAGTCACCACAGTAGTTCTGTGTTTGCACTCATCACAGACTTGTGTTGACATAGACACATCCAAACTAGACTAAAGCTCCCAGTCCACCTTCTAGTGCTATCCTCTCACCTTAGCTTCTGTAAAGTCTACCCACTGCCTCCAGCAGTCACATCATTCCTGGCTTTAAATAAAAGCTCATCCGGGGTAAGGATTTCTTCCCTCATGCTGCCCAAACAAGATTCTGTGTTAAAACCAAAATCTGACAGAAGTTCCTCCAAAGATCTGCAGGTTTTGGTTTCTTTTTAGATTTACTAAAATCTTGAAATATCTACTGATCTAGTTTTTCTCAGACTCAGATTCTGTTCTCTTTGTCAGACTGATCCACACCTATCGCAAGATTAACGCTGTCCTCCTGAGCTACACGCTGAAGCACTTCTCCAAGTACAACCTGACTTTCAGGCAACCTTATCTACTAAATAGCCACTCTAGCCTCACTCCGTCAGGAATCAAAGATGCGTATATGCACGTGCGGTACATGTGTGTATGTATCTACAGGTATGAGTATAAGTCAAGGACACCAAAGTTGGGTGCAGTTCCCTTCTCAGCCATCAGCACAACTGCATTCCCAACAGAAGCGAAGTATTAAGAACTGAAAGCGTGACAAGTAGATAGAAATGGTATTTATCGCTCAGAGGATCGGACCAGAGGCAGTCCAAAAAACCCCACAAAGTGTAACCGTACGACAGCAACTTTCTTTTTCCAGTTCCCTGGTGGTTATTCAAACTTAGACGTGAAGACGTACCTTTAAACATTCAGAATTTTATACATATTTCAACATTCAGGTCCCTACAGGCTGGTACCAAACACGCTCGTATGCAGTTACATCTTCAGCCGGCTGATGGCTTCGCAGCAGGGCCGGGCTGCAGAGGAGGCCGCTCGGGATGGCCGCGGCTGGCACACGCCGCAGGAGGGATGTTCCCCGGGGGGCGACGAACGCTCCGACTTCGTGACAGGCTTGGGCGCCATTTCCTCTGACGGGAGGCGCGGAGGGCCGGGCTACGAGGCGGTACCGGGGAACGGCGCCAAGGCAGCGGCGCGGCTCACACGACTCCCTCAGGCCCTCTTCTCCGGCGCGGCGTCCGCCGGCGGCCCCGCCGTGCCCTCGGGGGGCTGCGGGGGGCCGGGCGGCTGGAAGACGGGCCGGTAGATGTAGAGCCCGCTGGCCACGCCGAGCGCCACGGCCAGCGCCACCTGCGGCAGCGGCAGCCGCCCCCACATGCCGCCAGGCGGCGCTGCCGCGCCCGCAGGCACAGGCAGAGGCACGCGCGCGAGGCCCCGCGGCCTCTCCGCGCTGCTCGGCGGCACCTTCCCCCGTCCGGCGGGGAGCGGGGGCAGAGGGTCCGGTGCTCCCCGCCCCGGGAGCGCGTCGCCCCGCGGCCCCGAGCAGCGCCCTGCCAGGCCCGGCGCTCCTCACCTGAAAGAACGGGAGACCACAGAGCGGAGGCCTCCCCCCTTCGCTAGAGCGACCGGAAGGAAGCGCCGGCCGTGCTCCGCCGCCGTCGTCAGGTCGCGCGTGCGCCGCCGCCGGAGGCGCGCCCCCGCGGATGGAGGCGGCCGGCGGGCTGCTGGCGCGGGCCCGGGCGCGGAGGCCGGAGGCGGTGCGGCTCCGCAAGCGCCGGTCGGTGCTGTACGGCGCCCCCGGCGGAGCCGCCGGGCAGCGAGGCGCCGGTAAGCGGGGCGGGGCGGGGAGGGCGGCGGCGGCCCTGGGAGGGACCCTTGACAGCCAGCCTTCCCCTCCGCAGGCGCTGCTGGCGGGCCAGCGCCGCTGCTGGCGCTCACGGTGGCGCTGCGGACGCTCAACTGCTTCCTCGTCCAGACCAGCTTCGTCCCGGACGAGTACTGGCAGTCGCTGGAGGTGGCGCATCGCATGGTCTTCAAATATCCTTGGCGGCCCCCCGTCGCTACCGCCATCGCTTCCTGCGGGCCGGGGCGCGGGGGGGGGACGACATCACCGCCCCTGCGTGACCGGAGGGTCGCGGCCGCGGCGCCCGGAGCGGGAGGAGCGCTGGGGTAGAGATTTCCAGGGCAGTAAAGCGTTAGCTTGACCAGTAACGAAAACCCCACTGCTTTCGGCCAGGAGGGGAAATGTCTCGACCCGGGCAAGTCTGAGAATAACACAGCTCGAAGGAAACCTTTTGTTTGAGCTGTTTATGATCCATCCTTAATACTAATAATTATGGCTACCTGACTTGGGAATGGGCAAATGGCTTAAGGGGCTATTCGTACCCACTGATCTTTGCGAGCATCTACAAGGCTTTACAGCTGCTGGCTAAGGATGATGTTCACCTGCTGGTGAGTATAATAAAAAAAGCACATCCGCTATTAAAATCCAATTTAAAAGCACTGTATTTAAATTCATGGTATTTTTATTGTTGTCCAGGTAAAATACAAAGCCTTGAATCTGGCAATTAGAGATGTATTAGCACAGAGACCTCACCGAAGTGTTTCGCATGGGTGCAGAGCTCAGTCGTAGACCTCCAGTCACAGTACCGATGCCTGTGACTGCAGAGGATTATTCTTGGCCTCCATCAATCTTCTTGAGTTTCATACTGACGTCATTTGCCACTACATCGTAATTGCTCACTGGTTCAGCTTTCCAAAGTGTTTAATAATGTATATTTGTACTAAACTCAGCAACAGCAGCCCCTTTTGACTTCTGTTGGACATGAATGGCAAAGAATTCTACTTTCAATTTCTGAACGCAGCCAGTTGAACTTTAGACTTTCTTTGTTTTGGCAAAAATACTAGTCATAATAAAACACTGTTTCTAAAAATCATAAACAGCTATAGAGAATATTCACTAATTCACTATTTTCAGGTCTGAACAATTGTTCACTAATTCAGTAGTCCTCTCTTCAAACTTGGAATTTAACAGATTTGTTGCAAGTAAAATTTTCTCTCTGCTTATATAGATATGGGTCCCTAGACTTGCACAGGCAGTGCTGGCAGCTTTTGCTGATGTGAAGCTTTACTCATTAGTGCAACACCTTGAAAATGCAGAAACAGCAAAGTGTGTGGTGAGTCTCAGCCTTTAAAAAAATTTATGCATGTTAATAAACACTGTTTGTTGTAGTGTGTTTACAGCAAAATGATGTCACACCTTGAAGAATTATCACCTTTATTTAAAACTACAGAATTTGTTTTAACATTTCTCCCTGTGCATCCTGTCGTTCGTAATTATTTTCAGTACTTCTGCCAGCTGTGTTCCTGGTTTACATGGTATTCCTGTACCAGAACTCTAACAAACACCATGGAGACTCTTCTTACCATTTTTGCTCTTTCCTACTATCCGATAAAAGGTTCCAAGATGGGGAGCAGGTGAGAAACTTCCTACTAACAGTAGTGATAATTTTTGGCTTGGGATTAACACCAATCTACTGATACTGTTTAAAATGCTAACTTTTATCTTAAAATGTAAGGCAACCAAACCCACCTCATTCATGTACCAAGAGCTCTAGATCATGGAAGGAACAGCAGTTGTGGTATTTCCTCTAAAAAATTTTTTGAAGCCATGATATAGCTGGTATGTAAAATTACTATTCTCCAGCTCCCTTATGCAAAGTATCGCTTTATGGGAAACTTTAGTTTAAACTTTAAAGGACTGGAATTTGTGGTAACTTGGGAAAAGATAACAAAAGCTTGTTTGGATTCAGATATAGGTGAATTTGTGGTCATGACCTTTCTTTACCAGCTATCTATTTTACAGCAAGCATGTGCTTCTAGTTAGCAACTCCATTGCTAATAAAGCAATTATATAGTTGGCAGCCTTCCAAGCAAAACAGAGTATCTGCACTGAGAGAATCAAAGTTACCTGCAGTATGAAAAACTTTGTCAGAGACATAACAGTATTTATATTGTTGAAATGTCACTGTCTGCAAAAGAATTGACCAAACCTTTTGATAAACTTCTGTTTTTCTTATGCTCCCTCATTCTAGTTGCAAATATTTAGCTTTGATAGCACTTGCAATTGTTATTCGTCCCACTGCTGTCATCCCATGGATACCTTTGGTCTTCAGTCATTTTTTGCAAGAACAGAGGAAAGCAGACCTTATCCTACACAACTGCATTCCAGTTGGGTAAGTTCTTTCTGAATTTAAAATGTGACTCTGCACAGCTGGGGTTGGGGTGGATACTGTCCTGGTTTCAGCTGGGGTAGAGTTAACTGTCTTCCTAGTAGCTGGTACAGTGCTATGTTTTGAGTTCAGTATGAGAAGAATGTTGATAACACTGATGTTTTCAGTTGTTGCTCAGTAGTGTTTAGTCTAAAGTCAAGGATTTTTCAGCTTCTCATGCCCAGCCAGCGAGAAAGCTGGAGGGGCACAAGAAGTTGGCACAGGACACAGCCAGGGCACCTGACCCAAAGTGGCCAATGGGGTATTCCATACCGTGTGACGTCCCATCGAGTATAGGAACTGGGAGGTGGGGGCGGGGAATTGCCGCTCAGGGACTGGCTGGGTGTCGGTCGGCGGGTGGTGAGCAATTGCACTGCGCATCATTTGTACATTCCAATCCTTTCATTACTACTGTTGTCATTTTATTAGTGTTATCATTATTAGTTTCTTCTTTTCTGTTCTATTAAACCGTTCTTATCTCAACCCACGGGTTTTGCTGCTTTTCCCGATTTTCTCCCCCATCCCACTGGGTGGGGGGGAGTGGGTGAGCGGCTGCGTGGTGTTTAGTTGCCGGCTGGGGTTAAACCACGACAATATTAAGATTGATTTTAGCACCACAAAGGCAGACAACCCAGAAAAGCTGATTTCACGTAAAAAACAAGGAAAAAAATGGAGTTCTTTTGCGAAAGTTTAAAGAGGGGCATGGTTCCTTCAAATTAATGCATATGATACAAAAAAGCACTAGGAGAGACTTCATGAGGGTGAGACATGAACAGCATTCCAGCTTAATCTAGGATTGTGCCAAGGATACCAAGTGATGGCAACTGGCTGCTGTAAAATAGCCACGAGTATGGATAATCTCAAAAAAGATTAGGAATCAGGGAGTTTTGATAGCTATTTGGAGAAGAGTAGAATCTGATACAAAAGAAACTCAGGCAATATCAAGTGCAACCCGCTTTCCATTTTTGCAGATTGGTCACAGTAGGAACCTCTTTAATAATTGACCGTGTGTTTTTTGGTGAGGTAAGTTGTTTTGACTTATAAGAAAAAGGTTGGGTTTAAGCATTTTAACATGGACAGATGTTTCAGACTTCTCTGTTATTTCTGTGACTGTGTCTGGCCTATGATCTCTAAATACATCCTAAGCCATAAACCCTTAAACACTGACTTCTCAGTTATTTTAAATGACAGACTGTTACTTAAAAGTCAGCATGCTCAGCTCTCAATAAATCGTTATCAACAAACTGCAAAACTTACATACTGCTGTGTTAATTGCTAAACATAGGAAGTCTGTGATGAGTCTTAGTAGGAAAAAAACAGAAGTATGAATGAAAATGCTGTATCATTTAAGGCCAGTGATGACTGTGTAATTCAATTTAGCTGTTGGTTTTCACTTTCGATTTGTATTTAACACTGCCCACCCCCCGAATCTCCCAGTGGGTACTGGTTCAGCTGAACTTCTTGAAATTCAACGTGCTGCAGAATTTGGGAACGTTTTACGGATCTCATCCTTGGCATTGGTACTTCACTCAGGGACTACCAGTCATCTTGGGTACCCATCTGCCTTTCTTTATTCATGGCTGTGTGCTGGCAACAAAAAGATATCGCATCTTTCTAACAGCAGTGATTTGGACAGTGTTGGTATACAGGTAATTTCTCCTAAGTGTAACTATCTTTCACTGGTTGTGTTCTTTTCAAAGCTCATGTCCTCTCTAGAACAAAAAAGCATAGTATTCAGGTTAAGTGATAGAAAACTTTAAACTATTAAAATGCTCCAAGAAATGCAGTCAATTATACAGCAGTTTCTAGAATTTTATGTAATGCTACTTCTTCTATCTTTGCCAAACACATTTTTAGAATTGATCAGACCCTTAAAGTAATTCAGCATGAAATTCAATGGAAAATGAAAAACAACAACACTCAAATCACCTAACAGGTGTTTAAGCAACAATAGAACTAGTTACAAAACTGTACATACTGGATGCCTGTTAATGAAAATACCATTTCATTTAGTTCTTTAATACATCCCCAGTAAGATCAGAAGTTCTTGGGCCTCTAAAACTTACTCCATTCACAAGTCTATGCACAGTTCTTAACATTTATCATAGGACTGTATGTCTCATTTTAAGTTGAGAAATAGAAGAAAAGGTAAGCTGTTTCTAAAGCATCAGAATTAACTGTAGATTAAATGAGACACCTTCACACAAGAAAAGATACAGCAAATTAATAGAGTAATAAATGGTGTTGGACTACAATAGCAACAGAATACAGCAAAACAGTACTGAGGCCACAAATGCCACCTCTTCCTTCAGTCCAACTCAAAACTGGATGTAGCTCTACTGGTTTTAGGCCCTTTTTTATCTCCCTTAGTCTTCTAAGAACCTGTTGGATTCCCATGACACAAGTCTTGTGGTAATCCCCAAAAAAGCCTCAAAAGTTGGCATGGGAAATTGTGTAAAGTTTTATTAGCAGAGGTGAATTGTTACTTTGTTAGATACAAATGTGTACTTGAATCTTAGCTTCTCATCCATACTTTTTATTGTGTTTTGTTACAGAAAGCAACTTGGTGAAGTACTAGCTAAGTTATATCTAGCAGTCATAGAATCAGACCACTTAATTGCTAGAGTAGTAGCCAGGTACTTTTATTAGTGCTTGATTTAAACTGACCAAATAGTCTTAATTTGAGTGTACTCATTATGTTCTTAAGAAGTGACAGTTTGGATTTTTACTCTAAACTGCTTCAATGCCAAAAGCTTTTTAGTACATGCAAGTACTTTTCTTCCAGTCCTCCATGCTCTAAAACACATTTTATCAACAGAACTGATGCATTTAACTTTCTTGCTGTAGTAGTACATCTGTTTTATTACAGCACGCTGAGCCATAAAGAATTCAGGTTCATCTATCCAGTACTGCCATTTTGCATGGTTTTTTGTGGTAAGCATTGGTTTCAAATGTCTTGCAACCTTCCCTGTATATAATTTTTACCTTAACAGAGACTGTTAATAGTCAGTGTAGGTATTTGACAAAGGAGTCTTAGAACTAGCCTAACCCTCTCTTACAGCTAGGAAAAAAAGAAGGGAAAAAAAAAGGGGGAAAAAAAAAAAAGAGGAACAGCAAGAGACTGAAACACAGATGGAGAATCCTTAGCATGGATAAAAGTGCTTCCTGCAAAAAATATGAAAATTGCCTCAGTAACTCATAGCTTCTTAGCAATGCCACCCTTACAGTGAATTTTGTTCCTTGGCTCCTTTGTAGTATTTTTCCATCTGGTTCTCTCAAATATGCCTGACAAATGCCTTTGAGTATGCAACAAAAAAATTAGTATTCAAAACCTAAAATTATCCTTTCCTAGATTCAGGTGAGTTAGCAGATGATGATATATCTGCTCTTGACCAACCACCAGCTGGAGGCTACTTCCCATAGAATTTTTAGAGCAGTTAATGTGATAGCTTTTTCCTTCAGCCATAGTAAGGGGAGTTTGTTAAAACAGGAATAAGGTCCCTGAACTAACGTGGTTAACTTAAAAATTAATTAAAGAGAACATGTCCACAGTTTAAACTGGAAAGCATATTGCTTTTCTGATACTGTAACTGGTACTTGTAGAGTATTAATTTCTCTTTTTTTTCCTGTTTTGTGGTTTTTTTCTTTTAAACACAGAAGAGAGCCTAATAAGGAAGTGGTTTATATTTTACAAAACTAGGAATTAACTACAGTAGTCTCCAGGAAAAGTAAAATCATGATGTCAAGTCTAGTATGCTGAAAAGTTGCAAAGGAAAAATTAAAACTTCTGGAACATGAAGCTGTATAGTTTTAGTTTAAATACAAGTCCAAAACAGATGAATAAATGAAAATTGTAATTTTCTTTAACCTGTTTTGCTACTCTAAACAAAAGTAAATCTTATTTCAGTAATTTTGCTCTCAGATCAGATATGTAATATGTCTTGGCTTAGTTCAATAGCAGATTTAAGATGAACCAGTTCTACCTCACATGCAGAAAAATTCCAATCAGACCACTATTTTTTGTTAATATCCCTCCCTCCCAACTTCCATGTCTATAAGGGAATGAGGTTAACTACACAATTTATCAAGAACTAATTATCATCTGTTTGGATACTTTAGTAAAGAAAAAAATGACAAAAGTTATTTCTGATAACTCAGTGGTTACAAAGAGGTCTTTTTAAATTGCTCAAAACATTATTAAATAAAAGCAGGAAAAAAAACCCCACATGAATTTCAAAGTAATTTCCAAGCATACTTAAAGATAAGCTAAGAGTGTTTCACAAAAGCAGTAAAAAAATGTCTATAATAGAATGTTTCCACTGTGTTTAAACCACAGCCTAATTAGCGGACTTTGTTTTCATCTGAGATAAAGATCTGCAATTTGTCAGAACAGACCAACTGAAGACTAATTTAACTTACTTGTTACTGAGTTCTGAAACAGGCCTATTCTAACTTGTTTCTTGTGATTCAGTAAAGGTGGTCATAGAGCTAGGCTGCATAAAATATTTTTATCTCCTAGTACTGAGAAGCAGATGACTTAATAAGGGTTTCCAGACTAGTTACAACATGAAGCTGTCTTCTGTGCCAGGTTCATCTAAGTTGTGGTTGTGAGAAACAGGTTTATACAGCTATCTCCCACCAGGAGAAATGTCTCTTCCTATTAGGTCCTTCAAGAAAAGTAGGGGGAAAGGGGCAGGGATGGGAGATGGGAGAAGATGGGAGAGTAAGCTTTTCCAAGGATAGTAGCTCAAAAATGAGTAACAAGGGAATGCTGTAGCTTTCAGCATGTTGGGAGAAAAAGACCACCACAGCCATACCAAAGCACATGTAGTTACCATTTATTCTGGCTCTACTTGGACATGCATGAATCAGAACACATCAGTAAGTCACTACATATCATTCATCCAGACTACTGAAGGGACTATTTTTCCCCACAAGAAATTAAAATTAAGCTCTAAAGAGACAAAGCACTGGCTTTGCAATTGTACTTCTGTACTTCAAGACAGGTATGGGCTTAACATTTACACTGTTAAATCCAGAAGTTAGTAAGTGCAAAGTCTAACCTTTGAATTTCCATTCAAAGAGTAAAGACTGAAGGAACACTGTATTAAAATACCTCAAAGCAAGGTACTGTTATCAAATGAGTAATGGGTTTTCCAGGAAGTTGTGGTACTTTCAAAAGCACTGTGTGGAATTGTTAGTATTTGCTTATCTCTAAAACTTACTCAAATGTTTCTATAGGATATTCTTTGAAACACCTGAAAGCATGGAAGAAGTCTGCAGCAAGTTTCCTGCTTTTATCCAACTTACTCCCAGCTCTGTATACAGGCTTGATTCACCAGCGAGGCTCTCTTGATGTTATGAGTCACATACAGCAACTCTGCAATAGCTCTTACCAGTCACAAGCTTTTGTCTTCATCATGATGCCATGCCACTCTACTCCATTTTACAGGTATTAAAATAGTTAACAGTGTACTATATTAAAATGCATACACTTAAGCAGAAATTAAGATTCCACCCCCCCAAACTTAATAAATTTAGATGGATAAACATATACAGGAAGAGTTTTGATTTTTCATACAGTTAGTACAGAATGAATAGGGGAAATAAGCCAAATGCTTCTACCACAGAATAAAATTCAGCATCTAAGCTTTATTCAGTTTTTGTAAAATAACTTTGTATGAGGATATGCAGTAAGGCTTATGACTTCTGGAAGTAAGTCCTACTGCTTCATTATGGCAACTTTTGTAGCAAAACTAAAGACTAATTGTTACAGTCAAACTGTATTCATTTTACCTTCTGCTGCTAAAGAAATGTAATTACAATGTACAATGACTGAGGTCAGTATTCCAAAAAGTTAGCAATAGATCCTGGCAAGTAAGCAAAACATTAAAGCAGATATGGAAAAGTACCTTTTTAAGAAAATGATGTTATAGAGATGGTATTTTTATTAAGATAAATCTGCTTTCTGTGAACTGCTAACGACATAGTCACAGAAGTTTGGAGCTGAATCCACTTGTTCTACTTTTGCTTTCATATGAAGTACAGAAGGGAAGAAAATATGACTCTGGGGGAAAAAACCTAATTAATCAATTTCAGTTTTGACTGAGGTATCTTTAAGTGAGTCATTTCAGTCATCAGTTTATCCTGAAGTGTTTGTTTTGGTTTTTTTCCCTAGTCATGTTCACTGTCCTCTAAAAATGAGATTCCTTCAATGTCCTCCAGACCTAACTGGAAATGAGAGCTACATTGATGAAGCAGATGTATTTTACTCTAATCCACTTGGCTGGCTTAATAAGGAGTTTTACAATGATACGTTATTACCCAGTCACTTGATCTTCTTCAGTGTGCTAGAACAGGTATGGTAACAACAAGATGAAACAAACTAGTTTTGAGGACAAGTTACAAAATAAATTAAGGGAGAGTTTTTGAAAATTGTTTTCCACAACTTTTTAAAACACAGCTTAAATTAAAATTGACCCCCCTAGTCCATGATGTACTATAGATACCATTCTAGTGATATGTACTTAACATTCATGTATGCCCTCTCCTCTGTGCGAATTCTACAGGCCATAAAGTAGTGTTTTATGGAATTCTCCTCAAGCCATATTAAAATAGATGTGAGGTCTGTTCCCAGAACCATACACTTAAAAGTAAGCAACAGTGACAAGCAAAAATCCCTGCAGTCAGAGTACCTTTTCCCCTGAATTCTCTTATGAAGTTCATGTACTGAATGGTGTCTGGTGAATATCTACTCTGGACAGGATCAAACAGGGTAGATACCTCTTTTTCTAGCAGTCTTTCCTAAAATAAAGGATAAAACTTCCAGGGAATAATTGAATTGATAGTTTTCAGAAGACCTGCAACACTGTTCTGATGCTCCCAACTGCACTTTCTGATTGTGGAAACTAATGTATGTTCATTTACAGGAAATATCGTCATTTCTAGCTTTAAGGGGCTATGAGAGAACAGCTACTGTCTTTCACACTCATGTACCTCAAGGACGAGTTGGAAGCCATATCTACGTCTACAGGAAAAAACCTGAAATTAATCGTACCTGAAGATCAGTTTCTAGACTTAAGAGCTAAATGAGATCAGTTTTGCTTAGCAGTACTATGCTTAGAAGATCTCGTACTGCAGAAAGGAGAGAGTAGTGAGTCTGAAACCGGGTAAGTCAAATGGGGAATTCTGATTAGGCAGCCATTGTTTCTCTGGAAACACATAAACCTCTTCCTGAAGGCAACTTCAGTAGCAGTATGGCAGGGTGGGGGTGTTGACCTACCTTACAACACTAGAAAACATCAGGAAGACCAAAGTTACCATATGACTACTTAAACAATAAGAAATTAGACAAGACTGGACCATTTTTATAGAACTGTACAGCTATACCAAGTTTGTTTTATAAATAAAGACTTTTACCCACAATGTCTCTTTATTTTTCTTCTACAATATGCAGATATGCAAGACATTTCAAGTGCTTAAATCAGCAAGCTGATTAGAGTGCAGCACAGCAAATTCTTCACAATTCAACAGGCTCTTGAACCCCCCCCCCCCAAAGACAAGAAGCAAGAGTAAGATTACAAAAACACTAACAAATACATTACTATAATGTAGACCTATTTTTTGAAGGATGAGATTAAGTTAGTATATCAAACATTGGATTTAATTATTGGTACATTGTGCATGACTCAAGCTTGAACTACACTAATGGAATGCAGTTAAGCATATTTTTCATATACATTGCATGCCTAGTTTCTGCAACAATACTGCTGGCACCCAAACTATCACCACTTCCAAAGAACAGTTAAAGCAACAGTACAGAATATGCAAATTAGAAAGCTTGACTTCTGCCTTTTAACAAAAAAATGTGTAAAAATCAAGTTATTTAGAGAAAAAACTTGCATCTTGCTGCTTTGTTGAAAAAAATTAGTTTCCGGAGGTGTGAATTCTAATCTTATTTTTACCATACATTACTCAATATTTTGGATCAAAGGGTAATTGCCCCAATTCTATTTCAAGATTTGCCATGTGTCTTCCATTAGTGCGACCATGTTTATGCCATTTACCTTCTCTTTTATTACGGTGGTGGTACTTCTGAGCTTGTTTTTCATGTCTGGAATTTTCAGTTTGTGTAAAAGAAGGCCTTTTAGGTCGACTGCAAGGAGTAAACAAAAGCTTATTACTACTCTTTTGAAAGCATCTCTCTAAAAGCATTTTGAAACACAATTACATTGTCAAGAACAGCTTTTAACATGCTGAGGCTGACCGAAAACAAAATTAGCATTAAGTAGTCCTTTCTCTTGTAAGCAAAAGGGGATGGGGGGGGGGCATTCATTTAAATCATGGTATATTTAAAAGAAAGCTCTGCAGCTGGTTGCCTGAAGTTCTTCTTAGAATAAAGCCAGGTAAACAGCTGTTTGATTATCCCTACTGTGATGCCTGAGTGAGGTCTCCATCTATTTTGCAGTTATTCTATTACATTCTGCTCTATAAAAAGAATGAAAACTTTACAGACCCTTAGGAAATCATGCTTTGTGTAAACATGGGCACTTCAGAGGTTTTAATGCACAGTAAGTACATTTATACAGAGAGAGAGAGGGCACTGACAAAACACTTGCAGTTTTTGATGCAAACAGTCCCATTATACTACATGCTGTTATCATATGACTAGCATCTCTAGCCACCTGCTAAGCTAAGGCTATTTTCATCCTCAGATAATACTATCAGTAAATGAATTTGAAATCCTGTTTTTCTGCAGACTGAATTAAAGTGCTCAAAAATTAAGCATTTAAATTAATTAAAAATTAAAGTTCATTTTAATAATAAATTAGTAAGAAGTACTTGAACTATAAATAAAAACATAAAACTTATGTCGTGGTTGCCAAAACTACCCATTAAAAAAGCTACTTGGTAGCTGATAACAGAAGTATCATCCTCATGGTTCAACTTTTAATAAGAGAAAGTACTACCTCACATGATATTTAGTAACCCCAAAGTGGTTAAGTATTCAGACTTCCTGCTGCAATAAAACACATGAAATAATAAACAATACAAGTCCAAAAGAGAAACCTGACTGAAGAACTGCACCTTGATCTAAATACTAAATATGCTTTGCACTGAATACCAGCACAGGGAAAAGTTGTTATGGCTGCAAGGACAACTTCTTGTGTATTATAAATTAGTTAATACATCACATTTTTTTCTTACCTGATCAGGATAAACATTAGCATAAGAGACTATATAGCCAATTTTGTAATAGCAATGATATTAAAAGCCACATAAAATATATATGTAAGTGTTCCAGAAAGAGCAAGTTCCACACAATATATTAAGGCTGCTTGCTTAATTTTCTTTCACCAAATTCTATACAGTAGAAACAGTCCACCATATCTAGCTCCATTGGGCCAGCCAGGCAGCATACCACAACTGCTCTGTAGAAGCCCTGGAATACCCTTAGATACAGGAAAGTAACATGGGACACAATTCATGCCAAGGACCTTTGTAAGCAAGTCTGAACAAAATTTAGTCAACATCAGGATCTGACCTAAAGCCTGCCATTTGAGTAGCTCTGCTCTGGGCATACAGACTCACTCAGTATTACACTAAACTACAAAAGAGTAGTGAAATTCCTGAAAAGCCAGCAGGGAATATACTTGCCAGAACAGGACTTTGAGACTGCTCAAATATATCCAAAACCCTCATTCAGGGAAGGATAACAAGGAAGTCCTAGTTAATGCTTCTTCTGAGATACTTATTCATTCCATCAGATAGGCAATCATAGCTGTTCAGTCTAAAGTAATCCTACTTGCAGTTACACAGTATTCTAAAGAACTCTGTAGAAATACTGGATTGTGCTATGTACAGTGGATCTGTAGTGCCTCCCAAACTAACATCACACACACACAAAATTTATATATAAGGTACTACAGATCCACTTTATATAACACAATCTAGTATTTCCATTGAGTCCTTCAGAAAGTCTTCTAGTGTGTGTATATATATGGACATATGCATACACACTAGAAGACCACCTATTACAACAAGGACACTAGTTGTCTTACAAAGACTACTTCATTGTGTTAACAAGTTCAGGAAACACAGAAACAAACCTGGGTCCATACTGGGGTGAATTATCATAATGAAAGTAGTATCTGTAGATATATTTGTCCAAATCATCAAAAACCTTTTCATTATTATTTTGGTATTCCTTCATATCTTCCAGGTAATCCTTGACATCATTAACAAAATCAGTGAACAGCATCTGGTCGTGTATAAATACACCATTACGAAAAAACTTATTGATGAAATTTTCTAGTTCTCTCCAGTGATGAAAGTTATGTGCAACTTGTTGCAAATACTTTTTCATTAGCCGATTAAATTCATCCACCCTGATAGGATCCGATACTCTGTTAAAGAGACTAATGAATTCTTGATGAGCACATTCAAAAATACCAGAGCAGCCCTTTAGGACAAACTGATGCCTTCTGTTACACAAAGGATCATTGAGAAATTTCTGTGAATCTGTATCTTTTTCAAATGTTGTAAACTGATGTTTTCTTCCATCTTTGAATTCTTTTGGCACGTTAGGTCCCTTGTAATGCCTGTGCTTCAGATTCTCGTAAGAGTTATGTTCTCGGTAAAAAGTTCGAGCTTTCTTGTGTGCCTCATGTCTTTTATCACTTGATTTCCTCTCCTTTTCATCAAAGATGTTTTTTGTGGTATCTTTGAAGTGTCTGAATGTAGACTTTACAGAATCAGAGAATTTTTTCAGGTTTTCTTTCACTGCTTCTTTAGCCTGCTTAATCTTTTCTTTGTGGTGTCTTACAAACTCTTTCGTGGAATTTTTCATTGCATCAAAAGTTTCTTTAACTGAACCAAAAAATGATTCCTTTGACTTCTTTTTAGTCTTACTTTGCCCTTTAGCACCTTTCTTTTGTCCCTTTTCATTCATTTCTTGTTTTTCAGTTTGGTCTTTTGCTTCAACATACAGCTTCTCCCATAAGTCAGAACGTTGTTGCTCAAAGTTTAGCTTTTTTTCTAGTTCTACTAGTCTTCCTCGAAGAGTTTCTATTTCTTGATTTTCTCTTAATGTATCATCGTCATTAGCATTGTCAGGTGTTTGACGAGAACTTAACTGTTCCAGTTCTTTTTTTAGAGCTTCTGTAACATGACGTTCTTTGTCCAGTTCTCTCCTTAACATCTGTGCCTCTGCAAAGAGTGTTTCCTTTTGCCTAAGAAAGTTGTGGTTTCTTTGCTTTTCCTCTTCCAAATGTTCCCTTAGTTTCTGATTTTCCATTACAATAGACTCAGTGCTAGTACCTTTATCTTCTAAATTTCTAATTTGTTGTCTTAGCTTCCTTAATTCTTCCTGAAGTGAAGCCAAAGCTTTTTCTTCCTTCTCCAGAGATTCTCTTAAGTGCTGATTTTCTGCGGCAAGACTTTTTTTTTGAGATTCAAAGGATTTCTTCTCCATCTCAGTAGAGGTCAAACATGTGGCAAGATCTCCCTTGAGTGACTAATACAAACAAAAAGAAAACAAGCAAAAATACAACAATTAGAATTGTTACAATTTCAGCTAGAAAGATGAAAGACCAAGGTAGCCCAGGCACAGTTTACTTGTCATTTTGGATGCAGTGACACATGTTGCAGCAAGATGCAAAAATAGAGCTAGTTTGTTTATCTCAGATACACACACAAACACTTTCTTGGCAAAGACCATGTGAGAGGCTCCCCCTTCCAACCAGAGGCCATCACCCCTTGCTTGTATTGGTTTAACTAGCTGAAGGATAGTAAACTGGGTACATGAATTCTAACATCTTAAAAGGAAATGAAAATGTCTGGGTTTGCTGTTGATTTATGTTCAGCAAACTGGGTTTACAGATTACAAAACCAAATACATTAGCAGAAGCAGGGACATTCAACAGTTGGGACAAATTCAGGAACTGATTCTGAACCAAATTTGTTGCTGAAACCATGTGTTCATGTAACTATATCCTAACACAAAAGGATCTCCCCAGTCTCTTGGCATCCTTGACAAACTCTAGAACTAAAGGTATTGAATTATGTATAAATGCTGTTATCGGTAACATAAAAAAAAAAAAAAAAGATACACACACACAAAGCACTCCCTAATCTTCTCTCTGAATGATCTAACAGTAAAAAACTAGAAGTACAGGTTAAGTATTTAAAAAATTAATAACAACTTACAATTTAGAAAACAAATGCACAAAACCTGTAGGTTCAACCTATAATAGGTTTTTACCAGCATGTTCTACTTCAGCTGTCTTCATTACTTGTGTTCAACTCTGGGGCCCCCATAAGAAAGATATGGACCTGTTGGAGCAAGTCCAGAGGAGGACCATGAAGATGATCAGAGGGCTGGAGCACCTCCCCCATGAGGATAGGCTGAGAGAGTTGGGGTTGGTCAGTCTGGAAAAGACAAGGCTCCAGGGAGACCTTATAGCAGCCTTCCAGTACTTAAAGGAGGCCTACAGGAAAGATGGGGAGGGACTCTAACTGGGAGTGTAGTGATAGGACAAGGGGTAATGGTTTTACATTGGAAAAGGGTAGATTTAGATTAGGTATTAGGAAAAAAATTCTTTACTGTGAGGGCAGTGAGACACTGGAACAGGTTGCCCAGAGAAGCTGTGGATGCCCCATCCCTGGAAGTGTTCAAGGCCAGGCTGGATGGGGCTTTAAGCAACCTGGTCTAGTGGAAGGTGTCCCTGCCCGTGGCAGGGGGGTTGGAACTGGGTGATCTTTAAGGTCCCTTCTAACCCAAACCATTCTACGATTAATGACAACCTGGCATTATGTCATAGGGAAAGAGACAGTCTGTGTCCAGGTAACTCCTAGACAACATACCTAAAAACCAGTATGTTTAAATACATTCCAATAACAAATTTCATCAAAATACAAAATCTTTGTCAAGAATTCAGGGGAAAGAAAAATGATGTTCTCAAAGAACTTACTAAAGAAAAAAAATGTAATGGATTTGTGTGATAAATTAATTTCACTTTGTGTAAACTACACATATAATGACAGAATAACCCAATGACTTCCAGCTAAACTCATACCTACCCCCACTTTATGATGCAATTTATCTCCTTGCTCTTGTTGGCACTGGTAAAGGTCATCTTTCATATCTTTTAATTCACGTGTCTTTGTCACCAGCTGCTGACGTTTCTGGATCTGTATTGTACCTACGAAGATTAAAAAAACCAAAACTTTGTTTTGATAGTCTGACTTACATTAAATAGTTAGAAGAACAGACAAACCTAAGCATCATCTTCATTTTCTCTGCAAATTCAACAGCATTCTTACCTTCCAATTTCTGCCCAGTACTTACTAGTAACTGTTTAGCTGTAACAAAATAAAGATTGTAACACCAGATTGGTACATACTGATTCTGTTTCTTCCAACAATAAACAATTTCTCAGATGGACCCCAAAATTCGCTATTACACTGTCTTTTATTTGATAACAAATGAAGGAATTTTGGAACACTACGTAGAAATAAGTTAGATACAAAACAACAAAAGTTATGCAGGAAAGGATATATGTGACGACTTTGTCATTTTTTTAGTAACATGCAAGCCAACCAGGATAAAAGGGAGACCATTAGTCCATGCATTATCCATTTCAGAACTACAACTTTTACTGCTAAATAAAGTTACATCAATAAGAGGATATTAGCACAGTATTTAAACTGTCATGCAGAAACACAGTTACTACACACTGCTCACAAGCAGCAAGTATTTGCAGGCCCTATCTTGTCATTCTTATCCATGAGTGAAAGCTAAAGAGTAAGCAAATATCCTATCTTTCAATTGTCAGATAAAGGCTGAGACATGATTTTTCTGAAAAAATATCTTCATTGTACTAGCCACCAATTTTTTCCATCAAATAAAACCTCTTTACTGGTACCTCCCTACCTATACACATGTTCTGTAAATCCTAACACTGATGTAGGTTTTATTTCTTTGCTTTTAAGAGTCTCTTTAATTGACTCTACAGCAGATGGCAATAGCATGTTTTAGGCATTTTTTTCAAAACCAACACAGCATATGCAGAGTTCTATTTCTGTATTTAAAAGCAGGAGGATGTATTATTAAACAGAAGAAATTCTATAAATGCTATTACACTGAGGAATTTTTTGCACTCTCTTAATTTCTATTTAATGTAATGTCAAGTATGAACTTAAAAACAGTGCTCTATTAAACCAAGTTGAACCTCAATAGTTCAATTCAGCTAAGGGAAAGCAATGTTTTTACAGCAATGATTTTAAATTTGCAGAGTCCTAGTAAACATTTATTGGAAGCACAGATCCTTGCATAAGTGAATTTAAGTATACTGACAGTAAATTTGTTTTTCATATTTATGTTTTATAGATACTTTTGAAGAAGTCCATTGATCCTAAGAATCTAAAGACTGCATCTGAAATCATCATTTAGTGTAAATGGTTCATGTTAAGAGGAACCTGAATTACAGAAAAACATTTAAAATGCTGTTTCTGTACTTATCGAATTGTAATGTAGATACAGTAAGCAAAAATTACATTTAGCAACACAGAAAGGGTATCAAAGACACTGAAAATGCACGTAACAAGGTACCACTCCTCAGTAATTGGTTTGCGTTTCCAGCTGGTACTCTAAGTCACCTTATGCTTCAGATTCTTTAAGTAATCTATCCAAATCCCTAGCATTACAGTAATATTCCCTTCTGCAGATTCTGGTTAAAGAAAAAAATTAAGTATCTGAAAGTCCATAAGGAGACATTCTTCTGGCAAGGGCTTCCTAACTTTAGCTTTTCCAGTTACCTCTTTTCCTGGAAAGCTTGCCCTCCTTCACATCTCGTTCCTAGAGCATCATAAAGCTAGTAACTCAGTTTAATGCTGATTAGGATACAGTTATTGATTAAAACTTAATCATAGTTGCTTTCTACATCTTTAGAAGTCTTAAAGGGGTCCTGGAGCTCTAGCTAAAGAGAAAACACTTCCCTGATACTAATCCCCCCCCCAAAAAAAAAAGAAAAAAGAAAGAAAAGAAAAGAAAAATAATTTCAGAAAAAGTAACCCTTTCCAATCCTCTTACACAACAATTAGCAATTAGCCTAGCATTAAAAAACTGCTGTGGAAAACATTCATTCCAAGCTGAATTACAAAAATGCAAAGTAGTCCTCTAGGGAGATGGATTTCTCTTTGCAAGTTGGTGTTTAAAAAAACCAAACAAACAAAAAACAGGAAGATGGAAAGCAGTTTGATTTCCTTTCTAGTTATCACATAACCATGAAGAACTTTCACTTGAAGAAACAAAAACTAAAGCCACATAGAGTTGCCTTCTTTCTGCTGAGAGTGCTGTCATCACTGCCATCAGCGATGAGCATTTTTAAGTACAGCCTCAATGAATGAACAAGTCAAAGTGAATCCCTTAATAAAGATATGACCCTGAGTACATTTCCAAAATGTATTTCTCATCCATAGATCACAAAGTTCTTTAAAAGAATAGTATTTATCATTAACCCAAACTTAAACACTGTAAAATGATTAACAGAACTGAAACTTCAAGTTACCACCACAAAGCACTATCAAAGTTTGGTCTAGTCATTGTGCTCCTCTGCTCCTAGTATGCCAATATACATCAATCAGTTTTTACAACAGCTACTACTACCTGCAGCTGCTAAATAAAAAGTATTTTACATAACTGGATTAGTCATTTCTATAATACCATATACACTAGTAATTCTTAAGACTTCATTTTTTTTTAAATGTAAGTATGCATACATATATGGATGTGTGTGTACACATACACACACACAATTTTAAAAGTAAATCTGAATGCAAGCATAGCATCCACAATACATCACTCATGACTCTTACCTTCAGGTTTACCTAAGAACAAAAAAAAAGTAACCAGGGTCAAGTGAAAATTAGTATAAATCTCAAAATAAATGTCAAATTTAAACCCCTAACAATTAGTCAAAATCAAATTCAATTAGAATCATATTCCCAGTGTCAAATTGAATCACAAGTCTTCTTATGAAGGCATATTTTCATAAAAAACTAAAACCACTCAGGAAAAATTACTATTAAAAACAAATGCCCTCTATCATTTTTATCATAACACATGTATCTTAGAAGGTCAGGATTGCACTACATAGATTTAGATCTGGAATCAGTTCTACTGTTTTGTTAAATGTAGTAACAAACTGTGTAATGCTTAACTTTAGGCAACACACTGAACACAGGAAAATCGCTGCTATCCTGGATTCCCTAAGCCACTCTGGAATTGCAAGGACAACTACAGCATATTTTTCTCTACCAAAGAGAAAAAAACATTGATACTATGAACTCCTGTATGCCTTGCTCCTACATTTACCAGATGAGCACATACGGAAAAAAAGCCTGAAATAACTCTCTGAATGCTGTTACAAATGGTAAGCACCACCACAAATTTATTTCAAAAGAAAAGATGTGAAAAAAGAAGGGTACACACTGCATTATAAGAACAACAAGAAATTCTATCTGGAGGGGCAACCAAAAATTAATTTCTTTTTATTTACTTTAATTTTAAAGTAGTGTATATTAAATTGCACCACTGAAGGGCCTCCCTATATTATCCATGCATTAGCAGTTGTTTTTTCTCATTTTTAGGTTTAGATTGCTAGCAGAGAACAAGGGAAAAAAAAAAAAAAATCAGTCTCACATAAAATGGTATTTGTTATGTAAGATGTTGATTCTATGTATTTTGTTTTCTATAAACTCACCATAGAAGTGTCCAAAGCCCATGCTGATTGCAATCACCAAAGCTAGTACAATGCATCTGTTAAGGCCACTACTGAACTGGCGTTTGTGCTGCTCTTCCCTGGGAGGTTCAGACTCCGGTTCAGCAGGTGACCCACCCTCAGTCTCAGAGCTGGAGATCAGCCTCTTCTTAGCCCGACGTTTTCGTACTGTGGGACTGGACTGATTGCTAGTTTCATCACTACTTGATTCATCATTGCTAGCCTGAGATGAAAAAACTGAAACCCAACACAGAACAGTCTTTAAAATGCATTAATTATTGTTTTGAAAAATCAGTTTGAGTACCAAAATCCATCATATAAATGCCAAATATATTTTGCGTAAATCTTGGAGAACATTAATAAAACAAAATAAAAATTCTCAGTGTGATATTTTTTGCTGGATATCATGCAAGGAATGCTTGATCTCCGAAGTTAAAAAAATCATTTTTTAAAAGGAAAAGATAGAGATCAAGAAATCACCAGCAAAAAAACTGTACAGCACTTCCCCACACCTTATCATTCACTCATTAGAAAGTGTTTCGTTCAGACAATCCTGCCTCTTAAAGCATCTACATGTACTGCCTCTGTAAATTCTTGTGAAGTAGAAAGGTTAAGAATTCAGTTTTCCTTCTCTTAACAGACATTGAGACTGAACTAATTAATAATAAAAGAGGAACATAAAGGCTTGCTAAAAGAAAGCTTCCTAAGACAGACATGGTTTTACTATATTCTCTCAAAAAACTTCATTCTGTGATCTACAAGCAGCTGCAGAAAAATTCCATTAAAGGTCCATTAATGTATTTGTTATAAATATTCAAAGCTTTGCATTGCAAATTTATTTAAATATGTAATTTTGTTTACTTTTAATATCTAACATATACTATCTATTAACATCTTTACCCACCTTTCAAAAAAGCCATTTTCAACCACTACTGCACAGGAGAAGAACCACTTGGGTGCTTCTGTGTTTGTCCCTCCCTAACACTCTGAATCCAAAACACTTCTATACCTGACTAATGTTTTGGAAGATTGAATCGGCTGAGATTTGAGATAAGAACAAATTCTAACCACAAATAATACCTTTAATAGCATTTTTGTAAAATAGTATTTATGATACCATTTGTATGTTCATGTTCCTATGGCCCAGAAGCCATATATTCTAACTGGGAAAATAACAACAAAGCTGTAATTGCTTGTTGCTATTAGTGGCACAAATGCTTGCTGCATGTACTGTAAATAAATTTATATAACCCAGTATATACGTAATGATTATTTAATCTCCCTCCTTTGAAAGGATCATTTTCAAGTGTAAGGCAAATATCAAGGGGAAGCAGTAGCAGGGTGAAAAAGAAGCTTTCAAATACCTATGTTCATGTACCTAATTCACATGCCTCAAATAGATTCAATGTGATCAGTGAAGCCTCCAGCACATGACAAAGTGCTCCTGCTCAGACACTAAATTTTATGCCCGCAATTACACAATGCTAATGCCCCTTCTAGAAATATAGTTGTTTATTCTTATATCAGAGATCACCACTCAAATGTAAAAATATAAATACAGAGTTACTGTCCTTGAACATTTCACAACTGAAAATCATTTGTTTGGGCAAAGCCACGCACACATCACTGAATAGACAAGAATACCAAGCAGTGCTAGCCGTTAGCTATAAAAAGCATTACCAATTAAGATTCTTCACTTAAAATAAATTCCAACTTAATAGAAGTGATTGCATCAACCCCAGAAAAGATTACCAATTAGTATCTGGAATACATGTCTAATTTCTGACTCCGTGGACAAGCAACATGTCAGATAATGAAAGATAACTTCCCCTCTTACTAAAAAAATCCATTTTAGTCCATTAGTCAAACCAGACTGACCAAGCAGACATTGCAATAAAGACAAATCACTTAAACAGCTACTTGACATGCAGCTTCTTAATGAATTTATATAGCTTGGCAGAAAAGGACACTATTTTAGAATCAGTCATTTAAGCAGATGCATACTTCCCCAATCCTGGACAATAAAGACAAGCATTCAGAAATTAGTCAGGAGAGAGGTATTTTTAGTAGAATGCAGACGTCAGACATTATAAAGGATGATACAGGACATACTTCATAGGACGGGTGTTGTTATTGCTTATTTGGTTTTTTTAGGGTTTTTTCAACAACCAAAGAAGCTTACACATGGAATACAAAAGTGGTTAAGGAACAAGCTGCTTCTAGCCAAATGAGAAATTCTTTGATATACACTGGACGACAAAGAATAGGAAAGGAAGAAAAAAAACCAGACAATTGGAAAGCAAAGAGAGAAAGCTTTAAGACACTTAGAGCCATTCATAAGCACTTACTGGCGAGTTGTCAACAGCATTCATTACACTTTCAGGCAAGAATGACACTGCCTTACAGCTGCTGTAAGAATTCAGTACAAAGCTCTACTCTAATATTCACAGGATGAAAAGGAGTATCAATGAAACAAAGTGTGACCACAATAGCAGTCCAAAATTCTAGCTTCTGCTATGATTTTGAAGTGTCAGATCTACACTAGAAACCAGATGAAGTAACAATGTCAGTTAAGAATGTGATTTTCTTTGACATTTCTGCACAGACACAACTCAAGCCTAGATGCAGTTTGTTTCAGTATATGAGTGCTTCTGCTAGTTAACTTCATTCATGAAGCAATATTAAAACATTTCTGTCTGCATGGTGAAGACAGCCTAAACAGGAATTGGTTTGCAAGTAAAAGTGGCAGAAAATCCTTGTAGAATGTTTTAGTGCCTACATTAGGAAAATCTGAAGCTCATCCTTTTCCAATACAACAGAAAACTCAACAAGAAGCGGGCGGATGGGAAAGATTTCCATTACCAAAAAGTGGCATGAAAATTTTGACTGCTAAAACTTTGGCATTTAAAATAAATGCAAAAGTACTCCAGACATTTTCTACGATACTTGGTCAATCAGATGCACAGCACTAAAGACCACGCTGAAATCAGCTTAAGTTAGAAGGAAGAAATTCTTTTTGCCAGTCATATATAGATTTGGAACCCATTCATTTAAACTGTCAAAGCATACATATTAAAATGTATTACAAAGCTTACTGATGCCCATTCCAAATTTACATATAAGTTTAACATTTTTCAAAAAAGCAAATAAAACACTGACAGCTTAGCCAAATTCTTCAGTGAGGACTGGCTTTCATCATCTGTTTGGAATATCACTACTACAAGATCAAGTCAGATTGCTACTGATAATTTTAAGAACACTCCATGCAAGCCATAAGCAATCAGCTTTACACAAGCTGATCAGATTTAATCACACCACCTTGGAAAGGAAGACTGCGAGACACATGCTCTTTCACCTCATTTCCCCATCCCCTTACACAATCAGGAATCTTCCTCAGCTTCTCCAGCCAACTGACTTTTGTGTACAAAAACATGGGGAGGAAAAAAAAAAAAAAGCATTTTTAGAACTCAGCCCTAAAAGAAAAAAGGAAGTCAACTAAATTTAAATTAAAAATTAAGTCAAGTCATCCAGAAGACTTAAAGAAGGCAACAGCTTTGTTACAAATCATCACTGGTCATTAGATGCTAAGCTGTCATTTTCTGATTCCAATGGATACTATACAGATACATGAACGTTTAACGATGTTTTATTCTACTTCTAAGATAAAACAGTATTTTAAGAAAAATCCTGCTCTTGTAATAAACTTACTTTGAAAGGTAAAAATCAGTAATACAAGAGTGTTATAAAGAGAACAGAAAAGATTACAAATAAGCAGCCAAACAGAATTAAAAAGGAAGACTAGAGAACTAGAGAAGAGTAACACAACAGTAAGTTTTTTTGATGGGGTTTGTTGGGTTGTGGTTGGTTGTTTTTAATTGGCCAAATATTCATATCTTTCCTCCTGAATATCATGCATTGTGTATTTCTGCCAAGTACTGGGAGTATCTTAAAAAAATATGTGTATTCTATGTAGCTATGAAGGTAAGCTGCTATTAGTCATCATGACCCCAAAATCAATTCTCTCCCAGTTGCTAGTCGTTTATGCCAACTCTATAAAAGTCAAAAAAATTGCCAAGAGAAACTCTACAATTATTCTATGAACTAAAAGAAATTTTAATTCTCCAAAATATTCTAGAAATATACTTTATATTTAAAATAGTGAACACTTAATGGGAGAGAACGCTTTCAAACAAGACGACTGCAGATGTGGACAAAGTTTTAGAGTTAGGACAACTAGAGTTGTCCTAAAGACTGCAAATACTTGAACAAGACCTTTTTTTTTTTCCCTCTCCACACAAAGAAGGTTCCCCAAGCAAATTTTTTTTTTTTCCTGGTGACATTTTTGCACACAGTTGCTTAGTAATTTATTTCTCTTACCAGTCTCTAGATGGGAAAATGCATATTGACTGCTAGAGGAGGAACCCATGTTAAAATCCTCTGAACTTTGAGCTTCTTCACCATCAGCTGGAGCTTCCTCCTGACTTTGAGTTTCTTCTGGTTTTGGAGCTTCAATTGTAACAATGTCAGAATCATCGCTAATAGTTCCAATACAGGACCCATCATCAGGGATTTTTTCTTTCTCTCCCTAGGGAAATGGACAATGTAAAAAAATATTCAGATATATAAAATATAAAGTAATTTAAAAAAATAGCAAGAATTCTTAATGCTTTAAAAAAAAGAAAAATCAGTATCTTTATTTTAATGCCTTCAAAACATTGCTTGGCATTGTCAGATGGGGCTTACAGAAGCTTCTGAATAACGTAATATAATTTACCTCTGGAACTGCCTGAGTTTCCTCAAAAGCAGAGAGAGTATTATCTACCACTGGTATCTCTCCGTCATTGTTGCACTGAGCTATATAAATAGAGGAAAAAACCAAACATGGGATTAAAACCAGTAACCACAAATTATGCCCACTCCCATATAATATTAAAATATGTATAATTGTGACATTTCTATTGTGTACTCATATCAGGGAAGGTTTTCTAAAAATACACTAAATCTCATTTTTAATATTCCTCTAACAAACGTCAGAATCCCATTTGTCATTATGTAATACAATGTTTTGGAGGATACTTAAATTCAAATCCTCACATTGATCATAATGCAAGTAACCTATAAATGAAAAGCACAATCAGATAAAAACCAACACTATATTGTAAGTTGATACAGTACGTTTGTATGCTAGGATAATTAAAATATTTTTCAGATAGTCATTGGAGTTTGAGTGTCTTGTCCTGTTTCAACAAGGAGATGTTATGAATTTGGAAACATGGCCAAGCTCAAATTTAGTCAACTGCACACTGAACCTGTCACGTCTGTGTTCTCATACCGATATTAATAAATTGAGCATTAAATTTAGTAATTAAAATGAGTGGATTTTCATTATATTAATATGCACCAGACTTCACTTCCAACTCAAGAAATGCTAACACAGTGCCACAATGTTATTTTTTAGGTGTAACAGCATTGATGGTTCCTTCCAAATTACTCTTATTTGATCAATGACATTATTAAGGAATATTTGTTTTATCAATAGTACTCCTATGAACTATCTTCCAGCAACACCAGTGCATACTATTCTGTAATGCATCTAAAGTATTGACAAAATGAAAGACATTCTACTTATTTCATCTATTTCAATAAAAAATGCTTTTATAAAGTTGATGACTGATTATTTTCCATAACACTGATGAAGCAAGTACTTTGACAGAGGCCTACAAAGTATACAAACTCTATTAAAAATACTAATTTTGTGCCAACGCTACAATAGATACTTACCTATTTTATTAAACTGCTCCTCTTTTAATATCTTACCTTGCAAATCAACTGGTTGCTCCCCTTCTTGCAAAGAAACATATTCTTCTGAAACAAATTCATGGTTATCATTTGTGCTTCCATTTTCTGAAGTCACTGTCTCTATGTCAGAACCCTGGAGTTGAAGAGTTTTAAGAAAACATTACTGTTACTGGGATTTCCATCAGTAAAGCAGAAGGAAAGAGTTACAAAGAAAACAGAACATTTATAATAAAAATGGAAGAGAAGAATAACCTTTAAAACTGAAGAAGATTTTAAGCAAAGAAAAGCAAGAGAAATACCAAGTAATTAACTAGAGGGAAACAACTGTTAGTAATACTTATGACCATGACTGAAAAAGGCAGAGCACAAGTCTAGGGGTGGGAAAAAAAAGAAAAAGAAAAAAAGGTGGGCAATTTAGGCATCAATTAACAGCTAAGTATTTTAAATAACTATGTTCTATTAGCTTTATTAGACCTATTTATTAAATAGACTTTAAAGAAACAGAGGAGGTTGTCAAATGAGTTTTGAATATGGAATCTAATTATTGCACATATGTCCATGTATTGTATGTAAATACACACACTCTCCCCAAAACAAAACTTCAAGTGTACCACCATGAACTCTAGTAAGTACTACTACCAGGAAAAAATATGTATAACACTAGTCCATCTCAAATTTGAATGGCTGTCTTAATAGTACATCTCTGACACCAGGAAAACAAGTATTTATACAATCTCTAAACTGGATTTCTGTCTTTAATCCACAAAGGAGTCTTAGTTATTAGTCAGCTGCTAGTCAGCAACAACCTCAGAACAAAACAGGGACTGAAGATAAACAATGCTCGGAGACTGCAAGGCACTAAGGGCAAGCAATACAGTTGACAACTCTAAACATTTAATCTTCATAGTGTAATTTTTGTTTAAAAGAACTGATGGAACACAAGTAAGGTTATTAGAAAACTATAAACAAGCAAAACATAACTGAAAAATACTAAGTCACTCTGATCCATAAATAACTTGAGCTGTTTTTGTAAACAGAGATAGTTATTTTTGCAATAGCAGGTGTGAAATTACAGTAGTAGTAATACTTCCAGATCAGTTTTCCTAGATGCCTCATTTCAGGACTCAAGCGAACATGTATGCTTTTGTTTTTAAGAGGAGACTGTACCTCAGGAAGATTACATACCTCAGAAAGAGTTGCATAAGATACATTCTACAATCACATTACAAAGTTCTGTTCCTTTTTAAAAGGCTTCAAAAATTAACTGCTTTAGTAATTTGACAAATACTTTGTATTTTTTCTTTTGACTAATTAAAGTATCACAATTTTAATCTCAAATGTTTTGTAGAAATTCACCACTGAATTATAATTAATTTATTAAAATCTGAGTGAAATCTCAGGAAAGAAAATACAAAATTATTTGGGGGTTTTGGCTTGGTTGGGTTTTATAGATAGGTATATAGATTTATTATGTGACAATTTTTCTCTGGTGTAATAGAATGACTACTTTCATTTCTTAAGTTGTGAAGAAGAAAGAGAGTAACAAAAACTTAGTTTGCCCAGGCTCCACAACAAGGCAAACATCAGGAATATAGCTTAAAACAGATTAAAATTTTAGCTAAAATACCAAGAAACTGGGCTAGCTGAGTACAAGGTAAGCCATCCTTTTTTAAACATGTGCAGTCTGGTCTGATTGTCTGAACTCTCCAATTCACTTCCTCTGTTGCTAGACCTCCATGACCCTTCCATTTCATCAACAGCAAAGAGGTTGAGAAAGGATATTGTCTCCTCACTACACTCCTTTTCCTATACTCCTACACAAAATTAGCAAATCCTTTCTTAAGAGTAGTCCAATGATACACAGCATCACTTCTCTGTTCAGATATCAAATTCAGCATACACAGCTGTCAGTTGTCTGCAATCACAATCTAGCCAATTGCTATTTCTTGCCCCTCTTAACTCAGTGCCATTGTAAATGGCAAAGCAAATCCAGAAACTGATTCTGTTATGTCATCATCAATACAGGTCACAATAATATGTGAGAAAGTAATACTATAGTATTCCAAATTTGCCTAATCCTTAGCTCTACCCTCTTCCTAATATCCACATCATTTCCCCGAAGTATACAGTAGTCCACATGTCACCCCCTCCCTGGATAACAAGTGTGTGAAGGGTATCTAGCCATCCCATTCATTCTACTTTGTTAATCAGGGAAGAATAACTGGGAACAGAAAATCGCTACCCCACAGAAATCTGTTCTGCTTTGGCTAGACAAATCCCTGCCTTCCTATAATCTTGTATTAAGTTAATTTATTTAGACTGCATAATTCATTTTCAGTTACAGTGGAAAATAACCATTTCAAGTATTAAAGCCTGCAATTCACAGCTGAGTAACGCAACTGTTGTAGCCACCTCCTAAATCCTTTAACTTTTATTCGAAGTCTGTAAAGTCCAGCAGCCTGTGCACTCCTGTATCCCACTTGGTCTTGAGGACTGGAGTGAGTGAGTTTTCTGTTTCTCTTTTGGTGATGGGATTCCCAACTTGTCATCCAACCCAAAACAAGGGAAAGAAAAGAAGTTTTAACCATCTCTTAAATACCACCTTGCTGCCAACAGAAATGAAACCATGGCCCAACATTTATAAGTCACAAACCACATCTCTTGCGCTTCTGAAACTGAACTGAGCTTTCAAAACTTGAGTATAATGACAAGCTTGTAATGGCTTGCCTTTCGAATTACCCAGATTTTCATTATAATAGGGGAATGTGCAGTGAAGGAGAAACAGCTGATCACTACCCATTATCTCTTCCTATTATTTCCTATTTTCCTCCTATGAATTTTCATCCTCAAGAACTGTTCCCTGAAAACGTTTTGGAGCAGGCAACAAAAAGATAAAGCCAGCCAACAGGTAACTGTCATTCCAGGAAAATAGTTAACCCATTTGCTCTGAGGATTCTGGCTCAATAACCTGCTCAGTTTACAAGTCAATGCTAGATACTTAAAAAAACAAAACAAAACAACCCCACCACCCCCACTACTACACCCACACATCAGCTAAGATCTGAAGAGATACAAAAATCCTCAGGACTAAAGGAGAAAAGTGTATTGGAGGTCCATACCAAGAGGTGGGGCCTCTCGAGTTTCTGAGCAACTTAGGCCTGCCTTGTTCACTGCTAGGGGAAAGTAAGACAAAACATTAGTCTTATCTAACTCTAAAGTGTCTACACCTGAGCAAATTGTTGAAGGCACCTTTACAATCCATACAGTCAGTGGAGTCGACAGCAAGTCATTTGATCAAATATAAGTGCTGACCTTAGCGTAAGAATTACCGCTCTCTAGACTCCATTGATTGTATTGATTTAATTTCTACAATGCAAACTTAGAAACCATCATATTCAGACGCCTACCCTGTAGACACCTAGGCAACAATGAACCCACACCAACAGACCTTTAATTGCTTCACTTTTTCTCTTTTGTCTCAAGCTTTATTCTACTAGGAATTAAAAATTACTTTTGTTTTAATAAAGCCATTGTCAGTTTATACAACTGGCCAAACATCAGAAAATAGGAAACACAGACACACAAATTAAACCAGGGCTACACAGACATAATAGTGACTTTACAAATAGCTGTATCTGAAGACTCAATCGAAGAATGAGGGAATTCTAGCATTTCATCCCAAATAAAAGTAATAAAAGAAGCTACAGCAGAGATCAAAAGATGGACAGAAACATAACTGAAGCTATACAAATTTGATAGAGCTGCACACATCAATTGAGTAGGTCTTAAAAGACAAGTATTTTAAACCAAGAACAGTTTTTTGCCTTGCACACAGTCTGTTAGCTCTTTCCACCTGCTGCCACACAATCTACCATCACAACTTCCTTACACAACAATTAGATTGCTTTTGTATATTTCCTTATGGAAGATACCTCTTCAGTGACAGTGTGCCCTATGAAAAAAAAAAAAACCAAAAAAACCAACATTCTCTTAGTTGCTGCCACTAGCTCAGTCCTGCACTGCCGTATGAATTCCTCCTCCACAGAATGCCAATATCCAGGTTATTTCCAAGTATTTTATGCCTTGCGCTCTCCTGCCTGAACAACAGGGCCAAGGAAACCCAGAACTCCAATGTGAATTGCAAAGAACTTGTGCTAAAACCTGCAGTGAGTCCCTGACAAACACAAAAGACAGTCAAGTCACAAATCAATCCTTCTCACAGAAGAATCTCTTACTATCTCCAAGCCTTTCATGCTGTCACTGTTTTCAAGATCCTCCAAGTGTGTAAGTATGGCAAGCCCTCACCAACCATCATTTTAAGCTCCAAGAAGCCTATACTCCTCATTCCTGACTTTACAGTACAGATGTCAGGAAAGCTGCCCTGCCCTTTCATCACCTTCATTTCCCAATAAAGGTAGTAAAACGTTGGCATTCCTTTACTCGCTGTAGCTTCCCCCAGATTCCACTTGAGGCAAGAAAGCCTGGGAAAACTTCAGCATCTTGGCTATGGAATACATAATTACATACTCTCTGTCACTTAGCCCTCTCCAAGGGATTTCCAACCAGTCTTTGCAACACTGTTGATTTCTGGAGACCCCAGACCCTCTAAACTCCCCACATCTTTCCTTCTCAATGCAGAACAGCATTCCACTGTGGTGGGTTGACCCCAGCTGGATGCCAGGTGCCCACCAAAGCCATTCTATCACTCCCCCCTCCTCAGCTGGACAGGGGAGAGAAAATATAACAAAGGTCTTGTGGGTCGAGATGAGGACAGGAGAGATCACTCACCAATTACCGTCACGGGCAAAACAGACTGAACTCGGGGAAATTAGTTTAATTTATTACGAATCAACCAGAGTAGGGTAATGAGAAATAAAACCAAATCTCAGAACACCTTCCCTCCACCCCTCCCTTCTTCCCAGGCACAGCTTCACTCCCAGATTCTCTACCTACCCCCAGCAGCGCAGGGGGACGGGGAATGGGGTTTACAGTCAGTTCATCACATGTTATTTCTGCCGCTTCATTCTCCTCAGGGGCAGGACTCATCGCACTCTTCCCCTGCTCCAGTGTGGGGTCCCTCCCACGGGAGACAGTCCTCCATGAACCTCTCCAACGTGGGTCCTTCCCACGGGCTGCAGTTCTCCATGAACTGCTCCAGCATGGGTCCCTTCCACCGGGTGCAGTCCTTCAGGAGCACACTTCTCCAGCGTGGGTCCCCCACAGGGTCACAAGTCCTGCCAGAAAACCTGCTCTGTGGGCTCCTCTCTCCACAGATCTGCAGGTCCTGCCAGGAGCCTGCTCCAGTGCGGGGTTCCCACAGGGTCACAGCCTCCTTCGGGAACCCACCTGCTCTGGCGTGGGGTCCTCCACGGGCTGCAGGTGGATATCTGCTCCACCGTGGACCTCCCTGGGCTGCAGGGGGACAGCCTGCCTCACCAGAGTCTTTCCCAGGGGCTGCAGGAGAATCTCTGCTCTGGTGCCGGGAGCGTCTCCTCCCCCTCCTTCTTCACTGACCTTGGTGTCTGCAAGGTTGTTTCTCTTACATGTTCTCACTCCTCTCTCCGGCTGCCGTTTCTGTGTGCCCCGCAACTTTTTTTTCCTTCTTAAATATGTTATCACAGAGGTGCTACTACTGTCACTGATTGGCGCGGCCTTGGCCGGCGGCGGATCCGTCTCAGAGCCAGCCGGTATTGGCTCTGTCAGACACAGGGGAAGCTTCCAGCAGCTTCTCACAGAAGCCACCCCTGTAACCCTCACCCCACTGCCAAAACCTTGCCACACAAACCCAATACATCCACACAAATGGAAGTGCTTAAAATGGTGCAAATAAGACCCAATAGGTCTATGCGCATCTTTCTCCAAACTGCCTATGCATTCTGTAAGCAGAGTGAGGCAATACAAAATATTAGAGAGAAGCAGCACGTCTTACAGATGTCTTTATCCCAGTCCTCAACCTCCTGAGCTCAGAGGCTCAACTCAAAGACAGAGACTGTTCCGGTCAAGAACAAAAGCAATTGGTTATGCGCTAACTATAGCATTCACATGAGCCTTGAAAATGCCACCTTCTAATATTCTAGTCATTGAGCATAAACTTGTCCATCTTATTTTTTCATAATGAGAAAGATAGAATGTAAGGACAGAGGGCTGTTCCTAAACAGCAACTGTTGAAGCTAGGATCAGATTATCTTAGTGGTAGAAAAGACTTGAAGAAATCATGAAACCATTCCCTTGTCCATCAGATATTTACTTTTTTTTTTTTTTGGCAGGGTGGGGGGATTTGGAAGGAAAAGACCACCTATTTTAGCAACAACAGACAAGTTCCATAGAATGTCAATGCTTTCAGGGAAGATGGAAGAGAGGAGAGCATCTCACTAAAATTTTAGTAATTCTTCAAAGTAAAACCTTTGTAGAAAAAAATGTTTATTTTAAATAACAAAATTTGTATCAGCTATAGTAAAGGATACACATTTTGAAACAGTAGGTTTTTGCATTCTTATTTATAAATCTCTCTTCTATATTCTCTGTTAATATGCAAGATCCACACAAAACAAAAACTAGAAAGTTGAAATAATATTTTACTGCATATGGCTAGTCTTAAACTGACAGAACTTTATTAATTTGAGATTGGGTACCTCATGATTGATGACAGTCCAGCCACAAGATGAATCACTGTCACTGGAATTTTCAGACATTTTCAAAGCACACTGCAAGTAAAAGTAGATTCTTTTAACATGCAAGATATGTAATTTCACTGCTCTCTTGAAAAAAAAATAAAGAAAACAGAAGAATCCAAATCATGATGTTATAGAACACTATACTAACTCACAAATTGTTATTCTGACATTAAAAAAAAATTAAAAAAATAGAAGTTTAGAAAAACAATATATTCTTTTGTATGTTTCCTATTATCTTTTTTAGACTTGGAGAAAATATGGCTTTGCTAGGTACACACCTATTTTAGCCAGACAGAAAGCTCTTAGACTAGCTAAAACACACACATGGCTAGCCAATAAATCAATAACCAAGTTTAAAATTTGTCTTAGCATAATTGTTTAAGACATGTTTCAGTAAGTTAAGCCATTTCTGAATCGTTACATGCACAGGAACTACAGTTTATTCAAGAAAAACACCATGGTTTTTTTGAGAAGACATGGATTAGTATCTTTTGGAACTAATTCTCTTCAACTACTGAGCAAAACAATGTTTCATGTTTCTTTCACTCCTTTCAAGTACTCTCAAATATACTAATTCTGAAGAAAATTGAGAACGTACCTTAAGAGTACAAAAACAGAACGAAAAAAAAAGAAATTTTACTTGTTACAACACTACTGCATGACTTTGGTAGTTATTTTCAGAAGAGAGCTGTCTGGCTGCAGCTGCCAGTTTATTTTTTCTCCCGTACCAGGCATACAGAGTATTCATTATTGTTACGCATTCAGATTATTTTTTAAAGTTCTTAACTAATAGAAAGACTTTAAAAAGAAATTTAATGCATTTCTTGTTCCTTAAAATAAAAATATATCAAGTTGCTAAATAAAACTTACTATAGATTTATCTTGGGGGAAAAAAACCTTCCCAAAAATATAACAATTTCCAATCAATTGTGTGTTACATTACACATCCAATGTAACAAAACAGCAAAAGAAATCATGGTTCAGTAAAGCCTCTACAAAATGATGGTTATATTGACAAAGCAGAAAGTTCAGAGAACTTCAGACATCTGCTTTATTTCCCACACAGATTTACTTCCGGTAAGAACACAAAGAAAAGCACCTATTAGTTTACACTTATTTACTCTCTACTTTATTATCAATCCTGTCTTTACTCCCAGTTTGTTAACACAGAAAATATACACAAACCTTGAATAAGAACACCTAAATATGCCAGTGTGGCTAGAAATTTGCACAAAAAAATATGAAACTTCCAATTCCATTTAGGTTTCTTACAAAATATGGTAAACATTTGTCTCATATCTCTGCATTATGGTAGTTATCATATGTTTTTCCAGTATAACACTTTTTCCTCATCAACTTCAACTAATGTATTTGGAGTTTCTCTGTAAAAAAGGCAATGGTGACAATCACAACCACTGTTTATAAAGCAAAAATATTCACTAACAATTAACTTAGGTATCAAACTTACAGAGAAGCTGGATTTCCATTTATTATAAAGCCCTGCTTTGAATATGGTTGTCATTTTCTTTGGATCTTTTTCTTCTTTCATTAGAGATTTACCTGGAATCTCAGCTAGGGAACATCAGGGTTGCGGGGTGGAGGTGGAGGGGTGTTTTGTTTTGGTGGGGGGGGGGGGGGGTGTTTGGTGTTTTTTTTTAATCATACTGTATCTAATCATCAAATTTTTCATTAAATCATGATTATTTTTTTTAATCATACTTCTTCAATCATCAAAATAACAGATGCCCAAATGGCAAAGACTGAGTTCCAGAGTTCTCACAAGACGGTAACATCTGCTTGCTGTCATTAAATTATTTTTAATTTGACCGGGCATTCAGCAGCAGCATTCCTTCCAGAAGAAGGTAACTACCAGCACCAGAACTTGCCACCTATCAGAAACATCGCTGGCTATGTTGCAAAAACTGTACTGGTGATCTGAAATTATCTTTTAAGAATTCTCTTCAGTATAAAAACATTCCCATTTAATTATTCTACAGTTTAGTGAATAGAGTGATTGTAAGAGTACCAAGTTTACTGTCATTGAAAGCCCAGCCTTTTGCATAACCACAAAAAATACAGTTTGGGGCAAATGTAGTACAAGCAGCTACCCAGTCCTTACTAGCAAGTCTGATCTCCACTGTGGAAGAAATTCAGGGTCTGGTTTCATAACATGGCAATTCCAGTTTTAGTGCATCTCAGTGCTAAATGAAAAACAATGAAGTCACATAATGCAAATCCTTTAACAGACCAAAAAACAAAATAAAAATCTGTTGATACAAGCGCATTTACAAATTTTGAAAGGGCACGTTGTAACAGCAGACTGTGCTGGACATTGTAACGTCTGTCTGCCTCTGGCTAACTCAGCATTTCATCATGGACCCTGGCTAACTCAACATATATGCTACCGTGCTCTCCTCCATCCAGATCACAGACTGACAGGTAACTAAGCACTGCCTAAAACCAATTCTACTGAATACACAACCATGGCCTCAGGCTCCACAGAGCATTAAACATCTGTCTTCCCTTCCCAAACTAAAGCTTCAGGACCTAACTATATGGCTATCGGCATAATAAAAAAAAATATTAAAAAAACAAGCAGACAAACAATCATCATTTTCTATTACTTGCTGGCCTTAATAAACGGCCTTGAGTTAAAAGTTACTTATCTTGCATTCAACCAGAATATTATACTAATACTGCATATTTAACTGCATACAGGTAACCAATCTCCAAAATAGAAAGTTTTTAATATCAAGAAAAAGAATGGAATAAAAAAGAATAATTACAAAATCACTGAGGTTTACAGGTAGAACTGCTAAATTTACCAAAGATGACAGATAGATAGCATGACATCAGACTGAAGGGCATCTCTAGGGTTGCTATATTCTTACAAGCACATTCAGCAAAAGCACATGAGTAAAACAGCTATCAAAAGCAAAGCATTTTATTAATTAGTTAGCTCTAAAAAGAGCAAAACAGCCTAAAAAGCTTTAATAAAAAAATACCTAGGTACAGTGTTCCTAAACTTCAACCAACAGCTAGAACAAAAAGATTATTTCTGTAAAAGATTAATAAAACACACATAGTCATAACTAAATCTGAGGTCAAATCCAGTCCCTTAAGGAAACTGAAATACAGAAGACTAATCTGAGCCCAATAGCTAAACTGACCTACTCACAAAATCTTCACCAGTTTGTATTCTCCACCACCAAATGACAAAGACCCACTAAGAACCAGTACACTTTTCCTACTCGCCCAAATATGCTGGATACAGTTGGCACTGCCTTCCTAAATACAAGCTATTAAAAAAAAAAAAGTAGCTTTGGGCAGGAATTAAACAGACATGAAGCCTGCAAACTTCCTAACGAATCAAGATGATGCTGATGGGTTCTAGTCCAGTAACAGCGAGGATAACTAGAGGACACAGTAGAGTATTCCACATCTCCTGTATGTCAGGCCAAGCCAGAAAGAATGACTGGAAAAAAAAAAAAAAAAAGAAAAACTCACCCCACACACACAGTTTCACTGGTTTGGCTTCTCACTAAATACCTTTATTGCCATTATTTTGCAAAAGAAAGTTACAGTCCAAGTTCTTCTACACTCCAGTTTAAACTGCAAAGCTGATTCTAGGCACACAAATGTCCTACGCTCTCAGTGACATAGCCTTTTAAATCTCTGCCTAGACAAATAAACATCCATTATATTCAATCTCAGTAATTTGGGGGGGGGGGGGGGGCACGGAGGAAAGAGGGGGTATGGAATCAGAAATGTGAACTACTTTCCTAACCTTAGTGAAATGCAACCCAGAAGCATAAGGTTTAAAAATTTACAGCCATATGTATTGTTGATAACGTAATACCAAGTTATCCCATACATCTATATAAAAATAAATGAGATACCACATCTTACTTATTCCCTGTGAAGCAGAATAAATACCAGTTTCAGAGAGAACCACCATTCCAGTCTAAACAAGACCCTAAGTTCTTCCATCTTCAAAGAGGATTTCCTAGACTAAAAAAAACTCAGTAAGTGTTGACAAAGAAAAAGATGAATAACAAGGCACTAACAGGAATCGGTGTTCTTTAGAGTCTGCTGTGCTGTCATTCCAAGTAAAAACTCAGGGTTCTCTTCTACAGTAGCTTCTTTGTTGCACAGCATAAATAAAAACATGTTACAGTGGTATTATACCACAGGGTTTTCGTGCTAGTCTATTATTTCTGCTAAGCGGTATAATTTCTCACCCAAAGTAACGCTATTCTTCATTAATATATTTAGCGACCCATACACTGTTTCCTTGCTATGATCTCCAGCAAGGCAAATGTGGCTTCCAAAAGCCAACCCATCCCAAAGCCGGGCACTCCCTGCTCAGCACCCGCTGCTTCCCTCTCGCAGGTGTTAGTGTAACACACCTGAAGCAGAAAGCAACACGGTGCCAGAACAGTTAAAGCAACAATAACACAATTTATGAAACAGAACACCTTGCGTCAGCCGGACAGACAGAGGCAGATGATGAAAGAGAAGGAAGTTGGCAAACGGCAGCGCCCAGGGCCAGGGCCGGCACGGCGGGGAACGCCGCCCGCGGAGCCCGCTCGGGCCCCACAGAGAGCCTCGGCCGCCCCGCAGCGCCCCGGTTACTCGCTCCCCGCGACCAACCGCGGCTGCCCCGGCGCCGGCGCCAGCGCCCCCGGGCTCTGCCCCGCTCCGGGCAGCCCCTCCGCGCCCCCGGCCGCCGCGCTCCCCGGGAGGCTGCGCACCGAGGCCAGGTCGGAAGGCGGCAGCCCACCCCCCCCTCCCCGCGCCCCGCTCCCGCCGCCTACCTGAGCGCGGCCCCCGAGCGGGGCCCGGCACACACCAGGGGCCGCAGCCGCCCGTGACGCCGTCAAAAACAACACCGACCCGCCCGGGCCGCGCCTGCGCGCGGCGGCGGCGCCCCGCAGCACCCTGGCGAGCGTAGTCCGCGCCCCGCCGCTCGCCCGTCGGCCCCCCCGCCTCGCGAACTACAGCGCCCAGGGTGCACCGCGGCGGGCGGCCCGCCCCGCCCCCCGCGCCGCTCCCGCTGCTATGGCAACGCCGCGCCGCTGAGCTCGGGGCCGAGCGGCCGCCGCGCCCCCGGACAGCGGCAGCCGGTAGGGCCGGGCCGGGCCGGGCCTGCCTGAGCCGGGGCCGGCGCGGCGGGAGCGCGGAGGGAGGGAGAGAGGGAGGGAGCTTCGTGCGGAGGAGGCGCGGGGGTGACGCGAGAGGGGCGAGGGCAGCGGGGCGGGCGGGCGGGCGGGGCGCGGGGCGCCCGGTGGCGGTGTTCGTCCCCGGGGGAGGGAGGTCAGAGGCACCCCCAGCGCGGGGAGCGTGGTTCAGAAGTCATCACAGGGTAACCAGGCAAAGGGACAGCCAGCCCTGAAGGGACACGCTCCGTTACGTGCGAATAATGCTTGTACTAAGGGAAAGAAAACAACAAAACAAAACAAAAACAAAAAAGCACCACCAAAGAACACCCCACTACCCCATAAGCCCCCCTCCCCCCCCCCCCCCCAAAAAAAAAGGATGCAGTATATGGACTAGAAGTATTTGATCCCTCTAGTCTCAGACAGGCAGAAAAACTCTGATGACTGTGAATTAACTAATTTGGAAAGTTTCCCAACAGCACAGGATTGGAATCAGACGCCTGCAGCCACCCCGCTTCAGGAGAAGCTGTCCTTTCCCGAGAGCCACTCGTGACTGGGGGTAAGGCAGCTCTGACCCCAACCACGCACCTAGACCACATCTCATTAACGGGCACAATACAGAGTAGATCCTAAAGCCCAGAGATTTAGGCCCCAGCAGTGCCCTAATGCTGGTGCAAAAAATAAACAGGAGGCGACAACAGGCCTCGTTAATAAACAAAGTAAAGGGAAAGTCAGAATTTCTTACTGATCTAAGCTATTCTGTTATTCAGCTATTACTGAATAATAATAATAATATTCAGCTATTACTGTTCTATCTAAGCTAGCAACTTAAATGTTTTCTTCATCTCTTACATGATTGAGAAACAAAGAAAAAAGATTTCATTGCACCTCTGAAGAACAACAGGTTTTGAATGGCTTGCTCAGCAAAACTAAGGGAGGGACCTTGTTCAGTGCAGTTTTACTGCATGCTCATCAATACCGCGTTAGGGCACTTTCCATGAACACACTAAGAAGTAGCTGTCATATGCTACTTCAGTCCTACAGAGGAAAATAAATAAAAATGCATGCATGCGAACACGAGCAAGGAAGTACAGTCATTTGGACGTTTCTTTAGGGCTCTACTTTAGCATACGTATCACTGTGTATTAGAAAAAGAGAAGTCATTCTCATTCATATTTTTATTATCCATACTAATTTTTTCTGCCACACAAACTAAGATATTTTCTACGCTCAAGATTATCACTAATGCAGAAATTGATGCAAATTCCAATTTTTACTATACTTCATAGTCAACACAAGTCCATTTATCACCATCCACAGTTTACTAAATAAGGTCAAAAGTCAGCAGTGTTAAGTTCCTCACTCTCCACTGTGCATATATTTCAATACGCGTCTTGAGCAACATTTGCTCTGACCACAAACATTTAACAAATTTGAAATGCTTTGCCCTGTTATTTGAAAGGCTGAATTAAAATCCATCTCCTTACTAGGGAAAGAAGATGACTTCTGCTGAGAAACTGCCATCAAGTCTGAACACAGAGCAAAACCAATCTTCTCATCTGCCTCTCTGTGCAAATCCTGGCAACCCGGTGTTTTCCTGTATGCTGGACCCCAAAACACTCATCGCCAATGGTTCTTCAACAAAGCCTCAGGTTTTACTGTTTAAAACAACTTCAAGTGAATATGGTGCTATACCACCTGTCTCACAGTTGGTACCCTGTATTTATCATCCAGTGGATCAAACCTTTTCAAAACACTTACTCACTTGTGGGTCATTTGAAGATAGTTATTTAAACACTGCTATTGACAGAAGTAGGGTATATGACTACCCCAACTTCCAGCATACTCTGTAAAAATGCATCTCCATCTTTTTGTCATAGACTTAGACTAGACACTTAGCTTTAAGAAAAGAAACCTGTTATTTCAGTCATTCTGGGAATAACTGTCTGTATCTCATTTATTTTGGTTTTCATGGCTTAACCCCAGCCAGCAACTAAGCAGCACACAGCTGCTTGCTCACTTCCCCTCCAGTGGGATGGGGAAGAGAATCAGAAGAGTAGAAGTGAGAAAACTTATGGGCTGAGATAAAGACAGTTTAATAGGTAAAGCAAAAGCCACGCATACAAGCAAAGCAAAACAAGGAATTCATTCACCACTTCCCATGGGCAGGCAGGTGTTCAGCCATCTCCAGGAAAGCAGGGCTCTATCATGCATAACGGTTACTTGGGAAGACGAATGCCATCACTCTGAGCGTCCCCCCTTCCTTCTTCTTCCCCCAGCTTTATATACTAAGCATGACATCATATGGTCTGGAATACCCCTTTGGTCAGTTGGGGTCAGCTGTCCCGGCTGTGTCTCCTCCCAACTTCTTGTGCACCCCCAGCCTACTCGTTGGTGGGGTGGCGAGAGAAGCAGAAAAGGCCTTGACTCTGTGTCAGCCCCGCTCAGCAGTAAGGAAAACATCTCAGCATTATTAACACTGTTTTCAGCACAAATCCAAAACATAGCCCCACACTAGCTACTATGAAGAAAATTAACTATCCCAGCCAAAACCAGTACATGAGCTGAATAAGATGTATCCAAAAGGATGCAGCCCATTTGATGATACACTTCTCAGTCAGACCTAAACCCATGAAAATAAAACGTTTTAAACTGGTATCATAAATGTGGAACTCTAATTTTTAGAAAGAGTTAAGTGCAAGAGACATCGACCTGAAGGTTTACTTGTTTTAATTAAAGTATTCTCTGGTTTTAAAACTTAAAGTCAGTCTCCACATTCCTACATCTCAGGACACTAATACAAACATAATGCATATGACTGATACAGTGTACACACCGTCAGCTCGGGCATGGAAGTCAGAAGTTTAACATCCATTTGCTCCCAATATAATCAGATGAAACAGGCAGATATTGTTCATGCCACCAAGCACATTTGATTCCCTAACCTCTAAAGGGGGTATTTTTTCTATTTCATAGCAATAGAAAAAGGTGCCTATCTACATCAAAAATAGCCTTGACTAGCTATAACAAATAGCTACGATACAAATAGCCTATACAGATGTATACAGATTGTTCTAATAGGCTCTGGAACCAAAACAGAAAATCAGGAACTTAAAACCAGCGCCTGCTTCTTTGCATTGTCTTCTTCCCTTTGCCAGTGTCTCTCCTCCTTAGCCTCCTTAGTCCTCTCAGTAATTATATGAAAGAAAATAGCCATACATTAGCAAGTACACCATTACACTCAACAGAGGCACTAAAGCTCCTGCACTGCCTTCCTTTCAACTGCTATAAAAAAGTATTTTCAGCCCCTTCCATTGCAGTGCAGTAGGTACCTGTAGGAAAGAAGGAACAGCAGCTATCCCAGGCACTTCTGACTCACCTCAGCACTCCTCTCAAGGCTCCAAGTAAAGCAACTGGAAGCAACGCCTGCCACCTTCTCCCTGTTCCAAGAGTACAAAATTTACACAGAATAACATATATCTGCATAAAAAATATTTTCTTCTGAAGACAGAAATCAGTCATAAATGGCATTCCTGATGTGGAATTCCTGAAACAGACTGATGTGGAAAATTCAGAAGTCTGCTAAAACTGCTACTGAAAGGAGTGTAGGGGAAATGGTCACAATTTGCATAGAATGCCTAACAAAACAGAACCACTTCAATTCCAGTGTTTCAGGTTGTCATGGTAATACAAATGCTAACACATATATAAACAATACTATCCAGAACAACAGGTGCAGGATTCAAAGCACACTGTCATGCTTCATGTCACTTTACAACACTTGTAGCCTCACCAGGATGGTCCCTTTTTTGAGAATCTTTAATCACACCAGTATTCCTGAGATACTGGCCAACGTCAACAGAGTACAAATTAAAATACTAGGTCAAGAAAAATATATATTCTCATATAAATAACAAAGTTTTTTATTTAGAATATGCTTTACAGCTACACTGTAAGATTACTAATTGTAGCAGGATGGAAGAAGTCAGTCATATTCATTGATAGGACAATTTATCACAGGATCAATTTACCACTACACTACAATACAACACTCCAGGTTTATAATTTTTGCAATTACCTTGTTTGGTCAGCCCAAACAAATGTTTCAAAATAGTCTGAAAATATTCAATGTACATTACTTAATGTTAAAAAGAGTGTTCTGCACTACATAAAATCTACCTCTATGCTTCCAAGTGGAGGTTTTCCAAATTAGACGCCTGAATTAGAGTATCTAAACTAACTGTCTTAGTTTCAGATGTGCCAAACACTATGAACAGTAAGAGGAAAGCATATAACTATAATCATATAACACATAACTGTTTCAGCTTTGGTGGAGAAGAGAAAGATAAGAAGGTGACAGGTGTTGACTATATGGAGCTACTGAAGTTGTTTGAAAACCCATTGTCCAGATTCAGGAGGTATTTCCAGAGAAATATTTCATTTAGTTATGAGTAACTTTAAATCAAGTACCAAAAGCATGTTTTAATATACAGTCCACCAATATTTCATAGAAAGCAAAAATATGACAACTTTGTATCAAAATGATATAAAATATGTTTGTTATAATACCATACTTTCCAAAAACAGGAATTCATATATCCAATCGTTTACCAATTCTGCAGGTGTTCTGAGTGAAACAGAAAATGTCTAGTTAACAACATATTGAAGAGAACTAAGATTCCTTCTGATGCCCTCAAAAAGCATCCCTGCCAAAAAGTTCCTTTTTTTTTTTTTTTTTAAATTTTTATTAAGAATCTTGTGTTGTTCCTTGAATTAGGTGTCGAATCTTCTCGGCATCTTTTTCTATAGTTTTATTTTTGGGATCAATCTTGAGAGCTGCTTCATAATCCTGGAGACCTAATATAGATACATTAATAAGAATGTCAGTCAATAATGCAAGAGCATCCTCTTTAGCAACTAACTGGAAATAACTGCTCCCTAGTCATATATATAAAGTATTGATCTTGAGTTTTGCTATTGAGCCAGATAGACTTAGAATGACATTAGGTTTAACTTTTGTCAGTAAACAAATTCATATTTTGTTTATATTATTTTACAAAACATTTTAGTGGAAACACTACTACATAAACATTTTCAGGTATTGAAATATGAAAACAGAGCCTCTTCATTTATATATTTTTTATATATATATATACACACACATATATATATGCGTGCATGCATGAGGGGAGTGTCCAAAAGTATTCTGCAGAAGAGAGAAAAACTGAATGACAGAATAAAAGTGCATGAAGACAAGAAAAAAAAGTCATGAACTGTGAATACTAGAGCTTGAGGGGGAAAAAAAGGAAACCGTGAGTACAGGAAGTAAAATAAAATCTTGTTTAATGTTATTTTTATAAGCTTTCCAAGTGCAAATGAACCTGTAAGGGAATGATGAAGTGATTCAGAGGTAGAAAAAGGTAACTGATGGGAAAAGCTTAGTGTTTCAACACTGATATTTTGAATATTCTTCACTTTCTATTATTGACTTTCACTTGTAAATTTGCCTTATAAAACTAAATTGATACTCTTGGAGAACTCGGTAGGGAGACTTAATTCAGGTATTTTCACACAAATCACATGTACTGAAACATTTTGCTCATCAATACGGGTTTCAAACATTGTTTTACAAAGATACGTTACTAAGCTCTTCACAAGCAAATATTTTAGAAATATTTCAGGTTATTTTAAGTTAATTTGTTCTATAGTTGGAAATACTGTAAATATAATCTCAAAACCAATGAAACATTGCTTTATGAACAGCAAAACTAGTGCAACCTAGTTTCCTATCAGTTTGCATCCTACATCTGAATGCTTCCCAATGCAAATACCTCATTTCTGACCTCTCATTTATTCCTCACTAATACCTTCCATGGCCACCAAGCTGCCATGGTCAATAGCTGGCCATTATGCACAGAAAGCCTGATTACCCAATAGACCAAACAGAGGATATACAACTCACTAAAGCCTTTTCCTCAATGGAAAAACTAATTTGTACTCCTTAAATTAGGAGTACAATCAATTTTCTTAAAACTTGTAAAGATTTTTCAAGTGGAATTGCAATTAGCCAGTAAATTAAAAAAAAAAAAAAAAAAAGGAATGTGGTAAACAGGTTCATAACAAACAGGGACATAGATCGTATAGGCCTCCTTTACTGTCCCTCCTGAAAAAATAAAGGCGTAAGCAGTCTCGTTGAGCTAAACAGACTTACTTGCATGTCACTATAAATCCATGTGCATGTTTTCAAAAAATCAAGGTCTCACCTTCAGTATATAATTCCAGCTGACAAAATGCTGTTCCACGTCTCACATATGCTTTCACTCGAGCATTCTCATTATCAGGAACAGGTGGTGTCAGCAGTTCCAGTGCCTTTACAAATGAAAACACCCAAAATATTTAGAGGTAGATTTTCCATAATTTTGTTTTTTTCTCATTTACACACACTTCTCTCACCTAATTACTATTATTATACAGTAACATAATAGCTATTCAAATAGAAATAGAAAATAACTATTCAAATTTAACTATACGGCTTGTGAATCTAGTCATTAAGATTTGTATCTGTCACCCCACGGTTTGCTAAATAGTTTCATTGCCATGGCTAAAAACTGACAAATACTGTGTTAAATGTTTATTACAGTCAAAAAATGTATTCTATTTTCATACATGATATTACATACTATGCTACAAAAAAAAAAACCAGCCCTAAAAAAGCATAGGTGTTGTAGTAGTAGTTACTAGAAAAAACAAGTTTCAAGCCTCAAGTACTTATTAGTTCCAAAAATAGTAACTCTGGGAAAACTTTCTCTGAATTAATCAGGTGCCTTTGAGATCACTCCTCTCATTGCTTCATTCATGGACCATGGCTTCATTATATCAATTTTTAATCTAAAAATTTTGAATCGCAATAATAAGTATTTACAGATCTGCTTGAAAGAGAAGCATCACTGTAATAAATCACAACCATGTATAAGATGACAGTCTGAGAACCTATATACTTATACCTTAGAGGAATCTTCAATAGCTTTATGTAAATTTCTCAGTTTAAGGTGGCAAGCAGCACGATTCAGATACAGTAGGGGAAGCTTATTGTTTAGCCGCACTGCGAGGTTATATGCGTTTACAGCTGCAAGATAGTTTCCTGTTGCAAACATTTTGCTAAGTATAAAACAAAAAGTGAAACGTGCACTTAAAACAAGGTGATAAATCACAAAATAAATATCTAATTATTGTTAACAATTCCTTTTCAAAAATCTGAAGTTTTAGCAGCTTTTCTCTGGAAATGGCCATTTATAGCCTTTTCTGAGACCAACATAGCTGAAGTTCAGTCAAACTTGATGCTGACAATATAGCATATAGACATACAGCAAAAATAGTCATTGCTTAAAAGCAATGAAGAACAGTAAGAGGTTGACACATCTATTCAGACACAGGACTAATTTTGAAAGCTGTGTATCTGATTATGATTGCCTAATCAAGCCTTTCTGTATAACACGGCTATATAAACATACCAATATTTTTATCAAATTCCTGAAGTTTTAGACAGATGTTTAACCTGTCAATAAAAAGTACAAATGAAAGGAAATCCATCGAGGTATAATATTGAACTGACTTAACTGCCCTCATAGAAGAATACGCATTATGTGTTCACAATGATTTTGTCCATCACGAGCTTCAGCAATTGCATCTCATGACTTTATCAGATTCAAACCCCATAAGCTGTCAATAAATTCTCTACTATGTAATCATTCACCATCTGTGTCTAGGATAAATAGAAAATATCAAAACTAAACAATAGACACACACCATATAATTAATATTTCATTTTAAATACATCTTCAAATGGAATCTAACTTACTTTCCTTTGTTCTTTAACCAATCTGGATTCTTCTCCTCTTCTTTTAAATCTTCCAGCTCAGACAAATCAGCACTTATTGTTCTTCGAGCTTCTGCTTGTTTACGTAGCCACTGTAAATATACAATGTGCAAGTATTATTACTGAAGGAAAATTCAAATCCAAAAAAGGATTTTGCTTTCATCTCTTCGCTCACTCCTATAAAAAAAATTCTATGTGCCACATATTTTGGACAAAGAGAAATATTTAATAATGTCAGATATTAAAAACTTCCAAGTTTCCCCAAATATTTTATTACTATGTGAGAAGTAAGGTTACTGCATCACTAATACGTTTTTGTTTGCTTGTTTGTCTTGGCACTTTCAAAATGAGTCTTTGTGTTCATTCAAGAGAGCTCAAAAGAGCTAAATGTGAGCTTCTTTTTAAGAAGACAGAACTTAAAGAATCTTAAATATAACAGTAAAGACATTTCAAATTTTGTACTTCAAGGTATTCAATTAATATTGCTGCCTTGGTTTTTTTTCCCCTCCTGAGAAACAGAACATGCTATTTATTAATTTGCACAATGACATGCTTGGTGAAAATAATTCTTATATAAACGTGTTTCTCTAAATCTTAATTTAAATAAGACTGCCTTCCTTGGAAGGTAAGACTATTGTGCAGGTAACATTCCTTGGCACAGGTAACATTTTTGTCAACTTACTGAATACACGGTAAATAATTCACCACCTTGGAAGACAGTAGAAGCATCACACTAAAACAGAGAGCAATCCTAACCTCCTCTTCTTCTGCAATGCAAGATTCTCGCAGAGCTGTAGGAAAAACTCGTGACGTAAAGTTGATTCTAATTGTAGCAGCAGATCGAGGAGCTGGTAACTGTTCCTCCTTTAAATTTTCTGAAAACATGCTATAGGAACCATAACCTATGAAAAGAATTGGAATACTGAAAATGAAAAATGAAGCAAAAGAGATTTTTCTGGGTTTCTACCAAAGTCCAAAATACACCTAATTTAGAAGTTCTGCACATTAGAAGTAAACCTCTAATAGCTTGAGAAAGGTTTAGACTTGTTCTTTTGAAGGGAAGGTTCAGAAAATGTTTGTTCTTGCTGTATCTTGCCATCTATTTACTGGCTACATTACCTGTCACAAATGAACTTGAACTCCTCTTACACCACTATCTCTGTCACTTATGTGATCCTCTGACAGGGCAACTGCAAGAGCTAAAACTAACCTTACCAAAAAAAACAAACATTAAGTATTTTCTGTTGTTTTAGTTGTCTGAATTGGCTGTCTGTGGGGCCAAGACATGGGATAAAGAGAGGAAGGAGATTGCGTGTTTCTATGAAAACCAGCAGTTAGGTAACTTAGGGTAATATGAACTCCAGCCTCAAAAAGTCTGCATTACACTGTCAGGCTTTCTGTTTTTCTTTTCTAAAGCTTCGAACAAAACCTGCCCTTGTATTTCCAAAGACTTAAACAAGAGCTAAGAACTCACATGCTTTAGCTCGATAAATTGCCTGAAAATAAAGACACTGAAGTAACTGGAGACTAAAAGAATTAGTTCAGTATGGTGGAGACAAAGATAAATGATGAATTAGAAACATCTAGGAATAAAGTTATACCCACACTGTGAAGAATGATAAAATACACTTCAATAATACAACCTTTAGTAGGTTTGAGTCTGGTCTTAGAAGTTCCTTCATTAGGAATCCTAGTTTTGTTTATTTTTTCCTTTTTCTTCTCCTTTAATTGCTCTACTTGATATAGCTCCCCTTCTTTTTGTACCCTCTTTTGTTTCTCAGCATCTTTTTGCTGTTTTTTCCATAACTCCAACTCCTTAGTGACCTTCTGCCGCTCCTTTTCTTTCAGATCTTCAATTCTTTTTCTTTCTGCTTCTTCTAGCTGTTTGAATGATAAACTTATGAGATATGTAACATCTGATAATAGTAAGATGACTAAGTAAGTTACCATTATTTTCCCAGTTCCCTATCCCAAGCGTAGCGTCATCATTAATGTGATCATACAAGCAGAGCTATGAAAGATGCTTAAAAATGATTGGGAGAGTAAAGATTTCTGAATTAGCTTTTAGAAGTCATATCTTTTAACTATTTACTACCATTACTAAGGTATGATCCAGAAACATTCAGAAGTAAGTTTTACTTGTAAACAGTGAAAATCCTAGCCATATTCCAACACAGATCTCTGGAATATACAGGAATGTAAAATACATGGCTCCATTTTAATACACTATTTCTTATTTCTCCTCTCCTCTTTGAGATTATTACATAGGCAGAATAGGTACAACGTTGCTACTAAGTCACTAACTGCAGAACGTTTTGGTCCAAATTGCATATGCAATCTTAAAATTTCATTGTATACTTTAAAAAATCCTTTTAAACACAAATGAAGTGACCAGACATTTTATATACATAAAAATTTGAAGAAAAGACCGTATCTTAAAATACACATAAAGCGCAGATACACACACACACAAAGATACACAAATGACAATGAAGAGCAAGTCTGATATAAAATATAACAATGAATAAATAAGATTAAAAAAAAAAAATCAGTATTTTTGACCGTAATTAATGACCAAACACTTTTGTGGCCTTGGCATCAGCGCAAGATTACACTTTTGCCACATTACTGTAGACTCCTCTCAACTGACAAAAATCTGTGCTCCTCACCAAAAATTTTCAGTAGTATTACTGATGGAAAATAGTAACTTCTAAGTATTATTTTCTGTATAATTTTCATATTTGGTAATAGGTATGTTTTAAGTATAACAACAAGGTTCTCTACCACTGTAATAAAAATGAGTACGTTCCATATTTTTTAAGGTATATTTAACCCAGCAGCTGCCAGAGTAGTTCATAATTGTTTACATGTATATGTCTGGTAGAGTTCCTTCCAAGCTTACCTTCATTGTGGCCTCCAAAGCATGTTTTTTGTGTTCCTGTTTTGTAACTTTTTTTGCTTCTGTCTCCTCTTTTGCCTTTTCATGGGCTTTTAGAACAGCATTCTCTCTTAGATACTGCAGTTTCTCCTTGTTAGCTTAAAAAACAAATAAAAACTATTTTGGTAATTTAGGCCTGAAGTTCTACTCTTACGTACCATATTCATAAAAACAGGATTCCTTTTGCTACTTTGTCTGGGAAAATGCAACACAGTTCAAATTCCACAAAGCAGTCTCTAACAAGCCCATCTCTAAAAAAGAAAAACTAAGATTTGCTTACACACAAAATGTAAGTTTTACAAGAAACATTGTTTTATTTTGTGTGCACTAGAACCAGTAGATGTTCTTTGTTTCCATATACTTTCTAACAATAAACAACAAGGTTTAACTTAGCAGTTATCTAGCAGCAGAAGTTTCACATTGCTTATTATAGTTTGTCAAGTTTTGGCACAGTCTGGGTTTCTTACATGCAATCTACTTTTCACAGTAGGGAACTTACCATTCGGTAGAGTTAGGGAATCCCACATGGCCACTTCTTTTTTATACAAAGTGAAGAAAATTATTCCATTTCCAATCTTTGCTGTGCTACTTGTGTCATCAATAGGAGCATATAAAATGGCTTCAAATAAAAAGGGAGGGGTGCTTACCTATAAAATATAATTAATTTGCAATATTATTTACAATTTTTAATTAAACCTCATTCAAAATACTCAGTCCAAGCATACACTAAACCTCAAGAAAGACCTGCTATTGACAAAACTGATCCGCTTAGTATCCAGTACGGAGGTTATATATTTTACTAGATCAGATAAAAGAGACTGAAAAAGCTGGTTCTTCAGCACTGCAACAGAAGCCACGGACCTCAAATTTAGAATTATTATTCATAATATAAGCAGATGCATATAATTCAGGCCATTTATGAGAGAAAAAGGCAGCCGCCACCTATTGAGTAGCAAGAGCATCAGTACGGAGAAGAACGAACAGCGGTGAAGCCATTACCTCTGGTGGGAGAGGCATTTAAGAGCCTGCAGCATACAAGGGGAGACTACAGATTAAATACTACAAAAGATTATAAACTTGACAGCGCGGCCGTGGTGTGTTAAGCGCATGCTTTTTAACGGAGCTCTAAAGTCACGCCAAGCCACAGGCCCACCGGCTCAACGCATCTCAAGGCGGCGACACCGCACGACAGAAGGCCCGTGAGACGAGCGAGGCCGCGCTGCGCGGCCGCCCCACCTTCAAGTACTGGTCAGTGCAGAAGATGTTGGCGGGGGTGACCCGAACGCCGCGCAACGGCAGCGAGAGGTACACGGCGGAGCCGGTCTGCCGCCAGCTGTACTCCCGCAGCCACACCGGCATGGCTGCGCCTGTCGCTACGGGCGCTCCGCCGCCGTTGCTAGGGGCGGGAGAGCTTCCGGTGCTCTCCGGGAACACCTCCGGGTTTCCCCCGCGCTGCCCCCGGAAGGTGCTGGCAGACCCCACGCCCGGCCTTCGCCAGTGGCGCCCCGCACGCTGGCAGCGGCGGTCTCCCGGTCTCCCGCGGGGGTACCCCAGGCCGGGGGACGGACGGACCCTTCGCCCCCTCCCCGGCACCGCGCTCCTGGAGCGGAGTCCCCGGGACCCCACGGCTCTCCTTCCCCGCCGCTGCCGAGGAACGCGGCGACAGTAGCGCGATCCGCCGGGCGGGGCGGGACAGCGGCGGCCCGGCAGTGCCGCGGGAACAGGAGCCAGCCCCGCCGGGGAGCGCCGCGCCGCAGCCAGCCCACCTGCTGACAACGGCGGCCAAGGGCAGCCGCGGCTCCCGCCGTGCCCGGTGCGGAGCCAAGCGCGCAGCCGGGGCTCCCCAGGCCGCCGCGGTGGGCGAGGAAGGCGGGGTGCCGGCCCCCCGCGAACGGCGGAGCGGTGCGGGCCGCCCAAGCCAGCGAGCGGCGTGCTCCTCCCCACGAGTCCTGTACGCGGTTCCGGACAACAACAACTCCCCTGGGCTCCAAGGAACAGCGCGGGAAGTTAAGCACACGCGTAGTACCTTGGACTTTCTAAAACTTAGCGAGATTAGTTGATAGCCATCCTGCCGTAGGTACTGGCCCACTGACTTAGTAAGATACAGCGAATGGAAGGCACGGGTCTGGTTTTCATCGCTTGCGCCTAAGCAGGGTAGGAAGGAATGCAGCTCTTACTATCCGAATGCATTTCCATAAAGAGACAAGCGGCTGATAGTTTGAGGATTTCTGGTAAAAACTATTAAAAGCTGAGGACTGATTTAGCAATACACTGAAACTTCCAGATGTCCTCTAAAAATAATTAATTAGGTCATACTGGCAGCTCCCCGCTAAAATAGCCTATTTTGCTGTCTTTGCCAAAAACTCAGGAGGCAATTTGCACATTGTTGCTCAACCTTCCTCAAACAAACAGTAACACTGTATCTGCCAAAATAAAGTCTAGTAGACAGAAAGCAACTGCTTCTGGGGAACACGGGTTGAAAGGAAAGCTAAACAAACACGTTTGGATAAACATTCAGGTATGTTTAAGTTCCTCGAGTACACAATTACTTAGAACTATTTGGAAAAAATCCAGAACCAAGAAGTCCAATTTTCTCCCTTTTCTTTCTTTTAAAATATGACCAAGAAAAAATGAGTTTAACATTGCACACTTTAGCTAAGATTTCTGATGTGTATCACTGAAGATTTAATTTTTGTGTTCCATTATCTATATTCCAAAGCAATGTTCAAACAGTAGTGGTTATTATTAAGTAGTATATATAGAGAGAAAGGTAGATATCACAGAGGTTTAAAACTTTTTCAGAGCAAGAAATCCATCGTAACTGATATGATTGCTGAGTTATTCTCCACCCTCACTCACCCACATCAATATCATCTGGATGAATGCTTGCATGGACTGGAATCTGAGAACTGAATTAAATTCCTTATTCCAAGGGCATTCAGAAGTACAAGAGGGAAGAGATTTAACTGAAAGTCAAAATCCTTTGTGTATTTTTGGCACATGTGACTTTTTTTTTTTTTTTTTTAAACCTTCCACGATACATATTTTCAGACTTACAGTAGGATCTGCACCATGGCGTAAGGAGCCTTGCTGTCAGCTGCAGCGGCAAATGATGAGACTTCTGTGGTTTATAGTTCTGAACCTAGACTTAAACCATGACGTGTCCATGAACAGTCTATCAGTCTAAGAAACTGTAAAAGAAAATAAGTAAGTAAATAAAAGCTGAGGAAAGATTCTCCGAGACCAAAACTACTCCTGTTTGTTTTAAACCTGTCTCATGTTACCTTTATTTAATATCTCTTAGTTGTCTGTATTGCAAGACAAACTTCAGGCAAGTGTAGACAAGGAGAAAACAAGGAAGTTCTAAACATCCCTTCTGTGCCACTCAGTTTTTTATAGACCTTTCTCCACCCTAACATGTTCTTTTTTTTCCTAGAAAGACACTTAGCTTACTTACATTTCTTTTACATAGCTTCATCTTCCTTGCTGACCTCTGAAGCCTTCCCAGTTCTACTATACTGAAAATGGAGAGGCACACAGTAGTTAAAATCCTATTTGCCTGCTTCCTACATGAAGTAATGGAAGAGTTGGGGTTTGGAGGGGATAATGTTTTGGTTTGTTTTAAAGCAGGGTGTTCCAATAGCAGCATTGGCTAGAACGATAATGTAATAGTAACTCAAAATCTCTTACCACTCCAGAATGCAGCTGTAGTCATCCACAATGCATCCTTCAGTTCTGAGGAGTTAATTTCACGGACAATAGGTCTTAGATTTGTTGAGTGCTGGCCTTCTGCCTTGGTCATCCAGGTGTCATTTTTAGTTTAATCACAGAATATACTGAAATGAAGCACCTTATTATTTCTTCCTGCCAGAAAGAACATACTATGTATACACACTTTACAAGACAGGACACGGTTATGGTTACCTCTATTCGGTGTTCTCAAGTTACACAAAATAGCTCCATAACATTAACAAAGAAGTCTCTTTACTTAAAAACTACACCTCCAATGCAAAGCTATGTCTTTCACTTGTACAAGACACAGTAAATGTTACTAACACATTCCTACGTCAGAGTAGCAGATTTAGCTGCTAAAGGACACAAAAGGGACTAAGCAAGGTCTTGGATCAACCTTAAAAGTCTTGTATTGATGTGTATCTGCAGAAATGCCACCAGAAATGTCATACACATAAATTAAGTTAATTTTCCTCAAGTCAAGTCTGTTTTGCCCATGACTGTAATTGGTGAATGATCTCTCCCTGTCCTTACCTGGACCCACAAGCCTTTCATTATATTTCTTCTCCCCTGTCCAGCTGAGGGGGGGAGTGATAGAGCAGCTTTGGTGGGCACCTGGCATCCAGCCAGGGTCAACCTACCACACTAGCTTACTTGGACAAATGACTGAGCTCTCGCTATGACACTTCGCAAGATAAACCAAAAGAGAGGTCCATTCAGGATCTTTCTTCTGTTGGCACTAACTTATCAGTCAAAAGTGCAAGAAACTTTGTAGTGAAAGGAGATAAAGTTTTCCCTGGTATTCTTAAATTCCCATCTCCTGTGCTATGAAGGATGGAGATTTATATTCCAGTCAAATCTTAATTATATTACTAATACTCTGGACCTTCCAGTTGCCAATACGTACATCTCTTCCAGGGGTTGTTTCACTTCTAAATGGCTTCAGAGGCTTTAATATGGGGGGGGGGGGGGAATCCTTTAAATAGTTTACATTTTCTTATCTTCAATTTAATAAATAACCTTTTTTCCTCCCATCCTTTCTAAATTCTCTCTTATTTCTCTCATACCTCCACATTTTTTAAGAACAGCTGCTATTTATTGCAATGAACTGTTTTGCATGCGTGGCTTGGGACCACCCATAGCAGTTGCTTTTAAAGATTATTGGTAAGGTACTGATTTGGTATGTGTTAGTTCTGGCATTTCAACAAACAGGAAAAGCTTAGTAATAAATTTATAAATTAGAATAAATAATTCTTTGCATCATCTCTTCCCAAGTGCAGAAAGCTCTAAAAAATCTGTTCAGCCAAATGGTGCCTGAGCCTTCCCTCCCATCCTGTAAGAAAGAAATGGGGCTTATGGTGCAAGACATCTTCTAATCTGCTTTGAAGTTACTTCAGATTAATACCTTTACAGAACAGCGGATCTCTCCGGCAGGAGCCATTTTTTCTGATCAATACCACCTCATACTGTTTCTTGCAGGATTATGCCTAATCCAAATGCATTCTCACAGGCAAAACATTAGAAGGGTTAATCTAGGCATTACATCAGCTTCATACAATCAACTGGCAACTTCCCCGCAAAAATTATCTTTATTTTAAAAGAAACTGAAACCAGACAACAGAAAGCAACAAAATTACATACAGTGCTGGACAAAATCTACCATATACATTTTCCAAGAACACTTGAATTGGATTCTGATATATGTTCTTCTAAAAGGTAAAATATCACATCATTATTAACAAAAAAAATAAATGTCAACAATCTTAATCAGCTTATATTTGCACTGTTTGGATGGCAGTAGATTGGTAACTTGCCTTTTTCAACTCATCTTTAACACTGAAAGGAGAATGTGGACAAAAAAATTCCAAGTCACAAGGCCCTAAAGAACACTGTCTGCTCTAAAGGCCATATACAAAAGCTTGGAGGACAGACTGTCTTTTAAGTAAAAATCCCTCAATAACCGCATATTATTTCACATTTCAGAAAAAAATATCAAGGAAGACCAAAAAAAAAAAAAAAAAGAAGAAATATATTAAAAGCTTGCCCTCCATAAGTTATATGGAAGTTCAGATTTAGACCATCCTTTAGAAGATGAGTGTCTAGGAATAGATACAACATCTCTCATGACTCCAATCCCAAACTGTCTCCAATACAGCAATTCCTGAATTACAGTGCACAAACCTCTGCGTAAAAAGGTGGGGTTGGATCAAAAATTATTTTGAGACAGACAGTGTGAACATGAAGAGGAAAATTAATCATGTACGGCAAACAATACAAAAATAGGTAATTCCCTGTGATGTTGGGATAAGCCATTTCTGAACCAGGAAACTGAGGGCAACATTGAATACTTTAAGCTATAGGCAGCACCTCCAAGGGGCTGAACACCATTCAGAATTAATTAACTCAGAACTGATGACACACAACACTAGGGCACTAAAGGGACCCTTTATTTCCATATAAAGCATAAGCCAACAAGAAATCAGAGGAGTTCCATACAAACAAGTGAATGTGCATAACTCAAGATGTAGTGTAGGATAGTTATATTGCCTTAAGAGTTCTGCTAAGTACACTTTATTTTCCAATTTTAAGGAAGAATCTATTCTAATATAGAAAGCTTCAGACAAAACTTAGTAATTGCAGAATAACTTTAAAATACATCCAGTTCTACATCCTCCTGCATATATCTAATCACATCCAATAGATACAAAAATTACATGTTTTGTAAACCAAGTAGAGTGTTAGAATAGAATTTTCACACCCATGAGCTTATTACCAAATGTTCACCCATTTGTCAGTGGATAATATTAAGAAATTCATACTAACAGTTATGGCAACAAGATGACAATGCACGTAAGTGCTGCGTGTTTTGAAAAGTAGTCAGTTTTAATTACCATGAATTGCTACCATCTCTCATACCTCGTTCTAATGCAAGATACCACGCCAGCTACCAATCCATAAACAATAATGTTTCACATACTTCATAGAGTAGCTTAAAACACATCATGATATGAAATAATCTGTATTACATAGTAATTTAATCCCTGGCCACAGGGTTAATGTTGGACAAAGTCTGGAAACTTTTTTCCAATTTGAATTACATACATTAACTTTGCCACACACCACAGCACTAATGCATGTATTACTTCAGACATGCTCTAATTTAAAATCAAAACAAAAAAGTTGTTGCAAAAATACATGTCACCAATGTGGAACACATTCAAGATTGTATAAAAAGTACTGAACTGATATCCCAAAACAGGTATATTTAAGCAGTACATAAGGAAAGATTAGTTTTAATATGAAACAGTCATTTAAGTCACATACAACATGATAAGAAGCATGACTTCCTTTTTTAAAAATGTTACACCAATACTTCTACTGCCAGGCAATGTTTATTTATAAAATGAAAGTGATATATTTAATGCAGCTGTGTTACTGTATTAAGTTGGAATAAAGACAAATATTAAAAAGGTGCTACATTTTAACACCATTGATTTTGTAAAAATCTCAAACCATAAAAAGCATTTCACTTGCAAACAGCATAGGCCCCAAACTGCAAACACTTTGAAATGTTCTTGACTGTGTGCATGCAGTTCCACTGACTTCGTTAATTCTTACATGCTTGAAGTTAAGCCTGAAAAATGTGATTACAAAACTGGTTCTCAGATGAAAAACTTCAGAGGTCACAAAGTATGTTCTTCTTTGAACAGCCCCCCACATTATATTTTTGTTTTAAATGCAGAAAATTTTATTACTTTTCTCTAGTCTCTTTCATCTGAAGATCTCAAATAATAACTAGGCCTCTAAACACCCTCAGGAAGTAAGCATTAGTCCCATCTTCTGAAAGAAGAGATTGAGGCACAAACAGTTAACCTTGCTTGTCTCAAGTTGTAGAAGGGATCAGTAAAACAGCCAGAAACAGGATTTTTTATATCTACCCTCTAGCCTATAAGCAGCACTGTCACTTACCGTGACACCAATAAAAGAAGTATTTTAAAGAGCAAATTACATATTTTCTCATTTAAAACTGGTCTCGGGCAAAAAAAAAAAAAACAACCACCTAAGTATTAAGAACAGTTCAATCCAGTTTATATCTGTTTCTTTCAGCCGGGGGCTGGCGGTGGGAGAACATTTTGGGCAATATAGGCTGCATTTCTGACCATGACAAGGAGCTATTTAAAAAGGACACAGGCATTTCCCACAAAAATGTTAAGGTTTGTAAGATTTACAAAAACTTTGCAATATTTTTGGTGTGCAGCACCAGTACAGTCTAAATCACTAGTAACGAAAGAAGCACATGATAGTTGAATACAAATTGTTTCTTGTAGAGTACTACAAAAAAACTCACCTATTCTAATCAACCCTCCCTCCCACCCGCCCTTCTATAACTAATTTCTAATTCTAACCAGCTGATGTTTTCCTAGTACCTTACTAACAAAACATGATTGTTGTTTTTCCTGTGCATACTTGAACTACTACTAGTCAATACATGCAGAGAAAAACAAAGTAAAACCCTCTCTATAGATAAAAGAGTCCAGATATGCCAAGAGTGTATCAGTAGGGCAAGCATATTGGCTGGATGACTTTTGGAGATCCTAATCAGTCATATCTCTATGATCAGTGTGATAACAAGTTTGGTTTTGTTGTTAATTTGTTTTTATTTGATATAACTGGCATTTGCTAATGCCTTGAATTTGTAGGTTAACAGACACAGAAAGTTTACTGGGTTACAAACCTAACATAGTACCAGTTTAGAAAAACTGAAATAAATTGTTAGTTTCACAAATACACAATTTAAGGTCTTATAAAATGATATTCCAGTTGATTTTAAGTTTGTAAGAACACTATATTTAAATTCTTATGTCTTGCTAGCTAATACAGAAAACACTTGCCTAACTTCAGGTAGGGTTGAGGAAGAGATTAAGAAATACATGGCTATTTTAAATACTATGTCGGCTCCAAAATGTTAAAACATTGATTGGACTTCTGAGAACAAATGGCCCAAACATCTTCTCACAACAGGAACAGGGTATGGGAGTGGGAAAGGTATAGTAAACAGCATGCTTGGGTAACAATATCATCATTGGAGCTTTTGCTGAATTTTCACTGAGCAAAATTTTTTATTTCATTTACATTGCTGTAGGTCTAAATCAGCTCCACTACCTTCACAATGCAAATTGTTGCAGAGATAAAACTGATTCCCAGAGGAACAGATCAATCTAAACAAGGTTTGGTTTAATTTCTACTTTAGATACCAAAAGCAAATTCTAACAGTCAGTCAGTCATTCGGAAAACTACTGAAGAATAAATCTCTCTAACAGAGGTTGTTGCTTCATTGGTTTTTTGTTGTTTGTTTTTAAATATCACACCTCTAACAAAACAAGATTAAGTTGTACTAAATAAAGCAAATAGTGATGAAAACAGCAGCTCTGGATCTGCATTACACTTTCTTTACATCTCCATATAGGAAATCCTCAAGATATGAATTGTGTCATTTACCCTTTAGACTAATTATTTCCTTCTTCCCAATGAGAGGCAAGACAAAAAAGGAGGGCAATACTGCACTTCTCCAGTAAAACAGTACGTAAAACTTGTCACTTTTAAAATAAAACAAGGACAGTTATGTTGATCTGCACAGTATCTTCCAGGAAAGTACCACAGTAGAGCCCATTTAAAATCAAACACAATGGTGAACTAGCAAACAGACCTTACTTTTCACTCATTAGCATAGCTTACCATAAGAACTACCTCTTCATACAGACAACTGTATTCTGTATAGGCTCCTACATCATTCATCACCACAGACCTGAACAATTTATCACATTAAGGAACATGACTAGTACCTGTAATGCTTGACATACGATTTAATTGCTGTTTAAAAACTAGAAGTTTCCAGCACAGTGGTATTACAAGCAGAGTCTGTTATTACAGCGCCACCTTTTATTAAGTTAAAACAACACTTCTCTCTACAGAAAAACTCATTTTTAGTTGCATATGCAACTTTATCACACTGCTAAGGCTGAAGTCTTCAAGGCTAGATGTTTCCCCACAATAGAGCAAACAAAAAAAAAAAAAAAAAGAAGAGGGGGGTATTTTTGAGATCAAGAATAAGATCAAATTACCCATATTAAAATAGAATTCTTAGCATCGCACTTGAAGCTCTGGTGCCATTCATACTTGTCAGTAGGATATCAAGTTTAGCAAAGAAGCTAAACTTCCTATTACTTGCTCCTGATGTAAGCTAAACTCAACTGATGTGAAAGCTGTATTTTTCTTCACCCTGGACTTCCCACCCCCTCACTGCAGGACTGGCTGAGGCAGTGGTGGGAATTCAGTTTTAAGACTTTGCTGGCCAAATTATCTTGCAATTTGGAGCCTGTGCTGAGCACACTCTATTGCTTTGCACCCTCCTTCATGCCAAGTGGACTGTGTAAGCTCAGGATGACCGAGCAGGCTCTAGCTGAAAGCCCAAGAAGATGGGCAGGACTTTCCCTGCACTAGTTCATTCACAATTTTCAGGCAGCACAGAGGTGGGAGGCTAGAACCATCAATGAGAAAGGATGAGAGAGAGGTGCATGATTGCACAACTGTGACAGATGCAGAGACTGTATCCTAATGCATGTGCTTCAGATAAATAGTTACTTATGCAACCCTAGTTTTGGTATTCTCTGGATTTAAAGCACTGGACTTCATAAACTTGATGTGTTCTTTTTCCAAAGTAATCATATTTTGTAACTATTTCCAAATACTGCAAGACCTAGCAAGAGTCTTCAGCAAGTAAGTATTTGCTGAGAAGTCAAAAGAGATCATTGTCTTTTCAAGGAAATATAAATGCGTAAGAGTTAGCAGGTTTCATTGTGTTACTAAGCATGAAGTCATCAATTTTTTAATAGTATGTTAATGCTTTACTTCAAAAATAGGAAAAAGCACATATGAAATTCTCTGTATTTTCCCTAAAATAAAAACTATCAGTACTGCACATTCTTCCGTGTCATCTCCACTATATTCAAAGAAAGGATAGCAAGAACATTAGTAATGGACATTCACACACACACCCCACCCAAAAAAATGTAATGAGTACTTGCAAATATAGTACCATTAAAACCAAGCACTAAATGCTAGTGTTAGTTAACACATTAACACCAGCAAATTAGGGGGTATTCATACAGGCACATTTTTGCCTTCAGTAAAATTGTCAATGCACATCCTACTTCTGATCAATTGTCAGTTATGTTTTACAGTTTAATCAGAAACAAAAAAACATTCCATCCTGTAAAACATTTGCACGCATAAAACAAAGAGTACAAAAGCTGAGATGGAAGTTTATGAATGAAAACAGACTAGGGAAAAAAAGATGACAGCAATCAAACACAACCGATTGTCTGCAGAAAGCAAAGTACGCAATTTGTAACCAAATCTTCGTAGCAAGTATTTCAACCACTACCACCAATTCACATTGTTAGCCATCTGTATTCAATGTAGGTGGTCCTGCGGTCTCTCTCGTACGCATTAACTGGACATCTTTGTCAGCCATGCAAGTATCACAACCCCATACTGCTGATGCTTCTGCTGTAAGAAGGCCATAAGCTGACTCGGTCATGCCTGTACAGATGCGATGAAACCATTTTTGACAAGAGGCTTCACACAGGATGGCATCCTGGTCATCATTAACTTCATGTGTACAAATCCCACATGGATAGACGGGTTCAGAGGACGAGTGACCATGACGACTGGGATGAAGGGGTGTTTTGCTGCTCTTTTCAGAGCTGCATCCTTCAGCAGTACCTCGAGGCTGGCGGGACTTACTCTGAGTCCCATTTGAATGGCCAGCATTAGTGTTATCAGCATTATTAGAATGGCTATTATCCTGATTTACCACATTGTTTCGAGTAACATTTTTTAGGTCACTGTTACCTTGACTTACAATGTCCTCTGTCCTGTGATGATGCTGATGAGCAGCAGTGTTCTGGCTGGACGCCTTGCTTGCACCTTGACTAAAGTCTTGCTTTTGAGCTGACGATTTTGTCTGGTTGTACGTGTTTGGTGGAGGAACAAAAGAATGGTTTGACTCTAGCTGAGAATTTGGAAAATTTGGATTGTTTCCAGGACCAAAGTTAGATGGCATGTCAGGGTGAGGTATCTGACCAGAATGACCAAAGTTCTCACCAGGATTTGGTCTGAAATGCTGACCAGGCATATTGACATTTTGATTTATCTGACCACTACTATAAGGTGGTTGATTCCCAAAACCTGGGTTATCATGTGGACCAAAGCTGAAAGAGTGGGGTCGGCTAAAACCCATTCCCACAGGGTTTTGAGGAAGGGGATGTGGTTGGTTTCTGAGGGAGTAAGAACCACCATATGGCGAGGACACTCTGGGCAGCATGTGAGGTGGCATTCTGAAAGTGTTATAGCCTCCAAAGCCAGGATAACCAGGATTACTAAAATATGGATTTCCTGAAGGAAGTGGTTTATAAGACACAGTATTATAGTTGTCATCAAATGGATTTGCAGCTACAAGGTGGTCAGAGCTTGGATTCAGCGGTGGAGCATATTCAGATGGAGGAGGAAATGATGATCCCTAAAAATATTTTAAATACAACATTTAAATTAGTTTTAGTATTTCCTTGCAAAACAGACCAACCATAAAGGTCCTGGATTAGCAGCACTACTGCTAGAAGAACTGTTCAGCTGTTGTGTAAAGCTCACCCACTGTACCCTGCCAGGCTGTCTGAAATTTCAGTACAGAGGCAAGAGAGAAGTTTGGGCTCCACATAACATGGTGATTTATAGTAATCTCAGCATTTTAAAAATTGTGCAATTGCACAACTATGCTTCTGAAAATACTACTTGATATGTGACTTCTATTTCTTAATCTTTTACATAAGAAAAGCAACAATACAGAAAGCCATATATCACTTAGGCACAAAATATTTCCGAATGTTGAAGAGCAGATTTAAAGCATTTCCTTAGTTTTGTTTTGGGTTCATTTTACTGAATATACATCTCTTAAGACACCTGACTTCTATGAGGGTATACAAACCTAATATTACTATAACGCTAAAAACGGTATATAGAATACAGGAGTTGCATACAGGAATTTTCTATATTCTGTGTACCAAATAGAGGTGTCCCTTATGAGCATTCAGTGATGTGGAAGGTCTGCAAAGCATAGTCTGTAGGTATAAAATACAAGGATTTCTGGTTACAGAGCATAATCAACTGTTTAATGGAGCCCAGAGGCTGTTTAAATGTCATCAGAGTAGCCATACAATTGAATTTCTTTCTAGACTAGCCTGTGGGGAACATCTAGCTGCTTCACCCTCACGGTAACTGTGTTCACAGAAAGCTTTTCCTCCTAAATACTAATAAACTAAGACTGAACATTTTTTTTTCCCCAAAAAAATTTCTGCTGTGCTGCAAATTTTGAACCTGTAAGAAGAGAGGAAACTAATCTGCATGTCCTCTAGAGTTATCACCATTCCAGAACACAAGGAAAGCTCCACCAAGAAAGAGGTCTGAAACCCCTAAATTAACTGAATATTTCTCAGAGCATGTTTCACCATGACTACTTTAAAACAAAACAAAAATTAAGGAAACAGATCCACATCTCAATGGAATCTGGATAGGCCTAACAAAGTGATTGTTCGACCTACATAAACAAAATTACTCTCACTGGGCAGTACCAGATTAACAGATACTCTCACTCAAAGCTGAATGAACACACAAAGGAAAATTCTGCACTACAGATACCTAATTGCTTTAGATGTTTTGTATTCAGGCTTCTTTTCTGAAAACAGAAACTGTATAGAAATGCCAAATTGCAGGGATTCACTGGAAAGGAGCTGAACCTGCCTCACAGCTTTTGCTTGAAAATTACTTGGGGAATATACCAAGAGTTTGGTCAAAGCATTAACAAACTGTACTGATCCATTAGCCCACAAACCTACACATATAGGAATAAAAGTAAGAGGAAAAGTAGTCTCACAGCAACTACTCATGCTGTACAGATTTCTACCAATGGCTACAAAGTCATTAAAAGAAAGTCTGTGTCTGAATCAAATCCATATGGTAAAATACAAGTTGTTGCAGTCTTACTGTGCTCCTCTCTTTATATGTCTTTGGCAACCTACAGAGATTAAAATAACTTCAGTGAGAATAACTAGTATTATGAAGATTTCAACTTCACAGTACAACTGAAATATTTTGTACGTAACTGCTACTTGTGAGAATAGACTGGTATTCCGAACAATGCAAGACAGTCATAGCAGCAAACAACATCTGAGTGCACTATTTATTAAGAAATCAAAAGAACCAAAGGGAATTTACCTGTGTATTTGCTTTGCGCTTTTTCTTATCAGGGCTTCCAAGTTGTACTCCTGGTCCTCCTAACCCATCCAATCCACTGTCACCACCTACAAAATTTCAATCAGTGCAATACTGCATTAGTTTTCTTACAAACTGTATTTTAAGCTTGCCTCTGTCTGTCATAGCAACAGATATCTGTTACAAACACTGAACTTGCATTAATTCTGGTGCCTTACATTGCAAATCCTTTAGGAGCGAACATCTGGAGGTAAAAGTTAGCATACGTCGTATACAGCTATCTTACTCTATTACCACTTTAATGCCCAATTCGTGCTCATTACAGTTGGCATAAACATTTCCATTTATTTTATGTTTATCTGTCCCTTGGTTCTTAACATCTCCACTTCACCAGTTAGAAGGTATTTCTTGTTTGCATAATGCATAAAACTTTCAAAAGAACTGCTGAAAACTACCCCTAAGATTCACCTCCTATTTAACTTGCACAGACATAGCATTTATCAAACTCACAACACCAATATACAACAGTACGTTACAATACGCCATGAAGGGAAAAGCAAACAGTAGTAGACCTATGAATGCAAACCACTGAAAACCTGCTATGTTGTTTAGACAGATCTCTAGTTTATCAAATCAAAATTTCACTAAATGCAAGACTTGATCAAACAAAAAAGACACCTGCCAAAAATGAGAGGGGCTCTAAGTGAATCTGCCCTACTCTGCAGAAACCTCATAGAATAATTGAGCACGGATGCTCTGGCACAAAAAGAAGTAGAGAATGTTCATTTTATCAATCACTCAATCAGACTTGACTTTGAGCAATACAAAGAGATATCTGTACTTCATCTGGGATTCTTCTTCACCTTTCGTACCTGTGGGACAAGCTGTCCAGGTTGTATAAATTGTGGCTTTCATTTTTAAAGCCCTAGCTAGACCATAGACAAAAAAAAAGAAAAAAAAATTCTAGCACATTCCTTATTATTCCAGTCGGCCTTCCTTCATGGGGCTCAAGTGGATTTGCCATCATATGGGAACGCAAAGAAAACCCTGAGCTGAAGTATGAAAATCACTTTGGGGTGATATGAGAGCAACACATGTTAAGATACTAACATCATTACATTAAGAAACAGTTTATTAATTCTTTTTTCTTTTTTTCCGATGGCTGTTAAGATAATAACTTATTTGCTCTTTAAAAAAAAAATTTATATATATAGTAACAGTATAGGACAGTAAGAAGTGGGCGATCCAACCTTAAAAATTTACTGTTATTTGTTTAAAACTCATATTCAGAATACATGTCAAACTTTATCAAGATGCAAGCATAGAGCTGAACACATGGGTTTGTCTTTATTACCAAAGGCGACCTGAAGATAACTGTGAATTATCAATAGTATTACGCAAAGAAGCATAACGTATGATATTACGCCACTCTACATTAAGACAAGTATTCTCAGCAGACAACTAAACCAGCTTTAGGACTATTCAATAAAGTAACACAAAATCTCTTCTCACAGGGAGGAAGCAGACCTACTGTATACAGACTGAAATATCCAACAGTTATGTCAAATACTCCTGATCAAAGGAAGCCTGACAAATTTTCACTTCTAGCACTTCCTTCCTCCTCCCCTCCTTTTCTGAGGTTTCAGAGAATTTACCAGTTCTACCTCAAGTAAGAATCCAGTTCTGCTTCTGCTTTAATAAGTTCCTTTTGGCTTTGGCTGTCACTGTTGAAATTTAATTTCATTTTTCATTATACATAAGGAAGATACGTGGACATCCCAAATCAACACCTGTCAAATTTTAAGTCTGAATTTCAAAGACTAAGGCATGAAGTCATGATCATGTTCTCAGAATAAACTCATGCTTGAGCATAGCATATTGCAGTATAACCTACCATTAGAGTAACCAGGGATTATTCTGAAAAAAAAAAAAAAAAAAAAAAGTCCTTTTTGCCTTGATTTAGAATATAAAATCCTGCATATACTTGGCATGCTACGAAGCACTGGCACTGCATTAACTGTAAATACTAAATAATCACAGCATAAAGTTTTACATAAAGAATGATGACAAATCTCTCTTAAATTCCAACTCTATCGATCATCATCTTGATAAATTATTTGCCCAGAACTGTCCCTGCACTTTCCTTTAGCTTCTTTTCCAGCATTCCTATACATTTATCATAAATTCAGTGGGAGATTGTACTGTGAACACTATTCCTCACAACTGTGTAAAATACACTCCTGTTCATGGTCCTGTACTCTTAATGCATAAACAACGTTAACCACTGATAGCAAAACATTACAAGTATCCAGATTTCTTTTAATAAATTCAACAACTAGCAGCACAGATATCAGTAAATCTGTGATCAAGTAGAATACTGAGGATCATATGCAAGTGCTGTTGTACAGTAGCATAAGTTAAAACTTTATAAAATTATGTCTAAATTCCCTCTCTGGGATATCATTCTTCAAAAACATAAGCATATGAATATTAGAATTCCAGTGACCAGTTCCACTGATTTCTACATGAATTACTTACGTGGGTGAAGCCATTCATATGCCTAGGCTTGCAGAACTGAGTCCTATGTCTGGAAAGGTACAAAGCTTTTGTATTTGCAGTTCTCACTGTGTGAGGCCAATGATTTAATTTAACCCTATGAACTTATATTTTCCCTGTGGATTTTATAATGATTTAATTTATACATGAAAGGAAACAGAATGTTAGTCCTAGCATACCTCCAAAAAAGAGTGAATAAGGGTCATTTTCATGCAGCCAAAATAAACTTTCCAGAAAGTCACTTTTGGTACCTACCACACAGACTTATATTAAAAGGTGTGCTGAGCATTTTGGAATGTTGCACTAAGGGTGCAAAAAATTATTTCATCGTATGAGACTAATTTTCCAGGAAAAAATACAATCCTTTTGACTGGGACATCATATACATAATGGATCTAGAGATATAAATATATCTCTGATAACTATTTCCTTATTAAATAACAGATAAAATGTATTTCAGCCATTTACATTTGGGAAAAGGAAAAGAGGTAAGTCCCGTATCCTTGTCTACTTCATACATACACAAGACAAGACATTTTCAGTGTTAGTCAGGAGAACTGCAACTTGTAGTTTTATTTACATATAAAGAGATTATGACTTTGCATGTAATTTACACCATACTTAACATACTGCAAATACACTACGGAGTATTTTCATACTCACTGACAAATCTCTGTCTGGGTTTCTACAGGATGGATGCCACGAGTCTTTTTAAGCAGTGCTTTATCTCAGTAAGAACATTTTCCCAAAAAACATAAATGGTCGAATAAACTTTTCATTATAGAGAAAAAACTAGAGTCTAATTTCAACCAGATTTGGTGAGCCTGTTCTGTGGCCCTGATATTGTAAACAGTTTTGATATTAAGCTGTAATTGCATGGAACTCGGTGGGTAACTCTGGCATGTGAAACTGTATGTGCTTAAATGTTTGCAGAATCAGGGCTCGAGAGCGAAGGAGTCTAATGAATTCCAGTCTCCTTTGTAACACTGCTGCATATTTTCATTCTCTCATTCTCAAGGTTGCAATCCAGCTGTTACTAGAACAGTTTTAGAAAAGCAAACTGTAAATCAATGACAATATACACAGCAGCATCCACACCTATCCCCACTTACCCAACCCTAAAAAAAGCTTAAAACATCACGAACAATAGAATTCCAGGGGCAAAACAGGAGGCAAGGAAAAGAGAAACAATAAATTGCAGATCTTACCATTTTGCCATGATTTTCACCCAACTCAGTCACCCTAGCATCTTTCATTATGTCATTCAGAAATGCATTTCTGTTTTTAAGGACTACAAGGACACAACTACTGCTACGTAGACTGAGGTGCTACTGCCATTAAAGTCAGTTGCACAGCCGAAGTCGGAAGAGATACCGTATTTCTACCCTTCTCCTCACACATTGCAAAGAAACGCACACTTCAAACCTCACTAGAGCCATATAACAGCGCTATTAATAAAGAACGCTATTTCGATAAATTTTTCATTTCCCGAAAAAAACAGAACCCCAACTAGAATCAGGCACAAGAGCAAGACCGGGGTAGAAGAGCGAACACTCAAGTGTAATTTACGGGCTCTGCATCAACACCAACTCGGACATGTGGCACAGCCGACGTATTCCCTTGCACCAACAGTATGCACGCTGCATACTAATGGGCAGCACATCCAGAAAAACACAAGAGACACAGGCACGCACCCCCACGCCTCCACTCGCGGGGCACACCCGCGCGCGCAGCACGTCCCGAGTTTTGCATTTAAAGGCCCCGGAGGCTGCGGGAGCCCGCGGGGCCCGGCCGGGCCCCACCGTGCAAACTTAGCGCGGCTCCCGCGCCGCCCGGCCGCGCCGCCCGGCCCCGCCGCCAGCCGCAGGGAGGGACGGCGGCGGGGGCGCGGGCGGCCCGGCCCGGCCCAGGCTGCGCGGCGGCCGGCCGGCTGGGAGCCCGGCGGGCAGCGGCCGTCGGTCCGGCCGGTGCGCGCATCCCGCAGCACCGCCAGCTCTCCCTCCTCAGGGGAGTTAGGCCCCAGCAGCGGCCACCCCCCCGCCCGGCCGGGCACTCCCCGTACCTCGGGATCTCTTCAGCGCGATGGGGTCCTTCTCCTGTTCCGCTGACATTACAGACAGCAGCGCATGGCTCCCAGGGCGGCAGGAATCAGGGCTCTTTGATGCTGCTGCTGCTGCTGCCGCCGCCGCCGCCGGTCGGCACCCCGCCCCCTCCGCCCCCGCCTCCTCCGCTGCCGCCCCCGCCCGCTGCTGCCGTAGCCGCCGCCGCCCCAGTAGCGGAGCTGCCAGACTTTGCAAAGTTTGGGCGCGGGAGGGCTCTACGGCGGGCCGCGGCGGGGGCCGGGCGAGGCGGGCCCCGGCGAGCGGAGGGCCGCCGCCCGGGAGCTGCTCGGGGGTCGGCGGAGCGCCGAGCCGCGCCGGGCAGGGCCCCCGCGGGCTGCGGGCGCCCGCCTCGCTCGGCGCCCGCCGCCGGGGCTGCCAGGCCCCGCGGCCCCGCACAGCGCCCCCGCCGGCCACCAGCGCCGCTCACCGCGCCGTGCCCCGGTCGCCGTTGCCAGCCGGCGCCCGGGCCCCCAGGGGCAGCGGCGGCAGCTCCCGCGGCGGCGGCGGCAGCGGGGCGCTCCGCGGGGCACCCGCCATGAGCGCGGCGGGGCGCGCCCCCGGCCCGCGCCGCCGCTCGGGGGGGAGGGTGGGAGGGGGGGGGGGTGGCTGCCGCTCGGAACAAAGACGCCGCGTTGGGGCGGGCTCCGCCGGCTCCACCGACCCTCCTCCGCTCGGCCGCCGCGGGCCTGCGGCCGCCGGGACAGCGCCGGGCGAGGCGCCGGCCGCGGGGCTAGCCCCGGGGCGGGCTCGGGCCGGCGGCGCGCGGCGGCTGAGGGGCGGCGAGGCCGGCGCCCAGCGCGCGACCGCTAGGACCGTTGGCGCGTGTGAGGGCGGGGGCCGGGGCACGAGCAGTCGCTGCCCTGACTGGAAGCGACCGCGACAGGCGGGAGCGAGGGCTGGGGCCAACGCGCGCGGCTCCCTCTGGTCCTTGCTCGGCCGCAGTCAGCCACGTCAACCGCCGTACCGGCAGGTGCTTCTCAGACCTCGGTCGAGGCTGTGCTCCCCGGGCTGTTAACGGCTTCACCGCCTACCTCTCGTGCGACGCGGGCTTAACGCATTCTTCTCGCCTCCAGCCTGCAGCTCCGGTTCCTCCCAGTCCGCCGGACGTTTATCTGAAGAGCTGAAGCACCATGCACCAGCGGCTCACTGGCAGGTAGGTCCATGCCGGCTGGTGGACCCTCTTCAAGGAGGGGCTCCCTCCATACAGGTTTTGCCCACCAGTCTGTCCTTTGGCCTGAGGAGAGACACAACCCGTGGGGCCCAACTGGCGGCCCTCACAGTGTTGGTAAGCACTTCTAAACCCTTGAAAAACACAAGCTGATAGGTAAATCGCTGCCGGTGTCACTGTAATTTTGTGGCAACGTACATTCCGCCACAGTTTGCCATCTTCTGAAGTGGCTGCATTTCAGAGACATATAGAGCCCTCATCCTTGATCAAGACTGTTAATCAACTGTATTAATAATTATTCTTTTGAATAAGGATTTATCTTCCCTTAACTGGGATAAAAGTGTCCAGCTGTAAAGTATGGGGTTTGTTCACATACCTTATTTCACAATACCTAGCAGTGCTATTTCTTTACATACCTTCTTGTTAGATGGATAGTTGGTAGTTCTCCAGTATTTGGAACACTTTTACTGAGGGGAAAAAAAGTGGTATTTCTGTAAAGGTTAAGGTATCAGTATTACTATGTTTTTGCTTTTACATTTTGCATGTTTAACTAAAATGGAGAAAGTAATTCAATTTTTTTATGTCGATTTCTGCCCTTCCCTAGACATCGTTTTTATTTGTCCACAGTCTCTTACTTTGCAGCAATCCCAGAATGCATGTACCTCAAAGTATAGCATATTGCCAATATTCTTGTGGGATCTGCTGGTTAATTTTGTGTAATCTTGGTGAAGAGAAGTATAGCCTGTTATTAGCAAGGTGGGTGTGAGCTAGTCTATATTTGGAGGAAGATGTGTCTTATCTGTGAAGAGATTTGCATTTTCTGAGATGGAACTTGCTGTAGGCCTAGATGATTCTCCCAGGACTGCATGAGCTTTTGTGCAAGGCTGCCTTGTAATAGCATGTAGACTGTAATTATGGATGCGCAGATTGATGTCGCTGAGTCTATAAAGGTTCCTAGGGGGAGATTGTCTGCATCAGAAATGTGAGCAGGGAATTCAGATTTAACCCAGTGCTCTAGTTGCAAAAAATTATGTCTGTTTTGCTGTTCATCCAAATTCAGCTTTAGCTTGTACTCAGGTCTTTAGTGAGTGGTCTCTGAGAGGCCTGTTGGACCAACTTTACACTTCTAAACCTACATTGGAAATGGCTGATGCAGCATCTGAAAGGAATTAATTCACTTGCTCAGGTGCCTACATTAGCATCTCAAATATTCCCCAAAAGTCTATGAAAGTTCTCATTATCACACACCATTCACCACCTGACAGCCTCGCTGCTCATTGGTTGTCCTTAAAATTACTGCAACATTTCTTGCTCTCAAAAGTTGGCATTAATTAAGAAAGCTTAGGAGTACCTAGTAGCAACCTCCCCAACACCTAAGTGGAGGTTACCAAGAGGAGAGAGACAGGCTCTGTACTGAAGTGCACAACAGGAAAATGAGACTCAGTGGTCATAATTTGAAATGAGGTTCCAACTGGGAAGGGGGGGAAATTGGTTTGAGGCTAAGCAAGCATTGGGACAAGAACCTAAAGAAACTGTAGAACCTCCATCCTGGGAGGTTTTCAAGACCCAGCTGGGCAAAGCCCAGAATAGCCTGGCCCAAGTTCAGCATTAACCTTGCTCTGTGTAGGAGGTTGTTCTCAAAGTCAAGACCTCCGAAGGTCCCTTCGAACTATAATGATTCTGTCATTCTGAAATAATTTTTGTTTTAACAATAACCAACCACACAGAAAGCTCTTGCTCCCTGCCAGAGGACTCAGTTGTGAACAAATACTATTTAATATTTTATAACTCACCCTGACTGTTGAAAAGGGTAGCTTTGGTGAGATAACAGTAACTTCAATCACGTGTGATACATCAGGCCTAAAAATGTTACTAAGTATGGAAGAGCTGGTTTTGGTAACTTCTAGGTTCCTTTCTTTCCGCATTCAGGTTAAAAACAAGGCTGCTAAAAGAGCCTTTCTGTACAAATGACCAGTAGGGAAAGGAAGTTCTTTTACTGATTGTTGTCATAGCATCTGAACATTCAACACTGCATTACATTATCAGGACAGAAATATCAATGAGACATGGATCCACAACAGATCATTAACATTTAAAGGATTTTTACTGCATCTTTTCACATGTATCTACTGCACAGCTTGGGAGCAGAGAGTAGCATAGAAGCCCATTTTAACAACATGAATGTATGCAAATGTGCTAATGAAAAGAATATAAACACCTTGGAGAAATTTATTGACATTTAAGGAATTCAAAAAAGGAAAAAGTGAAAGATTTGTTCTGTTTGATTTTGTGGGGGCCAAGATTTCATCCCAGAGGAATAAAATTAGGAAATTAAAAAAGAAAGCATGACATCAGAAGGAAAAAAGCTGGAAGCTGGCTGAACTGTGTAACTCTGCCACTTCCAGTACCGGGGAAAATACAAAAGTTTTCCTCTCATGTAAGCCATATGTGTTATAAAATAAAGCACACACAGCTTTAACCTGTCAAGGTACTGTAATTTGTCAAGTCACCACAGAAGATTTCCTACACAGTGAGACAGAAATGCACCCTTATGCAATGGGCATGGACCTGGGAGTCCAGCAGGCTCATGCAGAAGGGCAGTATGTCCAGCCTGTGTGGGCAGTGTCAACTTATGGCACATGGCATGACAAGATCCGGTAGCAGCTGTGCAGGTTTTCTGGCATGTGGACACAGAAGCCAAGCAGCCAGTAGTCTCTCTCCCACCCGGACAGAAAGTGTTGAGCTGGAGAAAAGGCACGCATTTAAGGAAATTTGGACTGTGGTAGCCTTAGTTCATAACAGTCTTTCAGCATCAGTAGATTCGATTCCCCCATCTGCTATGAGGGAAAAAAATAACTCATTTTTCTAAAAGGCCCTTTTTCATGTTATACAAATTAAAGTCCTAGTTCTGCAAACTTGTACATGTTTCACAATACTACTGTGATAAACAGGACTATTTATCAAGGCGGGAGGGAGTTTCTGTCAGGCCTGAGTCAACGTTAAAAATCTGGTTTTGTTGTTACGCTGGAGTTACACCTCTTTCTCCAGACTCATTTGTTCTCCTCCTCTGCATCTCCCTTTTTCAGGGTAGTAAAACTAAACACGCACATATTTATAAGTTACACAGAGATGTGCTTTTTATGCCTTTTTAGTCTAGCTGGTTATGCAGCTGGTATTGCTCTGGAAAAATGTGTTAAGCAGGTCCCTTCTGGGTCTATCAGATGTAGAGCATCTCTGCCAATCTCAGGGATTGTAACTAACTTAAACAGTTTGAGCACAAGTCATTGAAGCTATTTCAGTGCAAATTGCTCGCCTACTGGTGAATGCTACATCTGTTATGGTGATGTAAACCAGGTCTCATGAGCCCACGTCTGTTTCATTTCTGCTTTTAATCAACAAAAATTAAGGCTGTCTAAACTTCTGCATTAACCATTCATCCACATAATATAAAGTACAAACCAAAATCTAATTCATTATCTGTTCATGTTTCAACTTTAATCTGAAATGAATACAAAACTGTTTGTAGGGAAGAAGTATAGAACAGATTGCTTTATGAGTTTGTCCATGAAAGAATATAAGACTTTTTTCTGTAGTCCATTGCATTAGTTTACTTCCATATGATGCATGATATATCTTGAAATCAGCTAAAAAGCCTGAGAATGATCATGCCTTTGTCTAATCACATAGCAAATCATTGGCTGATGAAACACATTTTTCTAAGCTTTGCAAGACAAGTTATTAGTGGACTGATCAAAAAATGTCTCAGAAACATTGTGTACAAAGGGCACTATAGTGTCATATCTATACTAGAACAAAATCTTTGAAGTTCAAAGCAAGCTCTTAGACAGTTCTGAAACTTAGTAAGATTAACATTTCTTTTTTTTAGTGCACACTTACCTTTTCAACTCACAGTTAAAATACAGCCATGCTCAAGTATTTCAGGAAAAAAAAAAAAAACTTTGATGCACTCAGATACTTTTGCCAACAACACATATGACTTATAAAGTTAAAACCTACAATTTACTAACAGTTTTAAACTATAAAATTTTATAGCTGATAGGTAAAAATTAGTAAGTATAGTACCTAAAAATTTAAAATATAAAGACAGACATTGATTATCGTATTTATATACCAAAGTACAAAAGTTTTGACAAGAAATCCTCTGTGTGTGTGCATATATATGCATTAGAAAACCCTCATTTGATCTTCAAGTCACCAAGGAACATAAGATTTCTTTCCCCTTTACCTCTAGGATAAGTAAAAGGGAACTTTTACTTTGCCATGTTAACATTATCAATATAATAAATTTTAAAAAGGGACAAATACATGTTTAAGAAACCTTTGAGGGCTCCTCTGCAAAACAGACTACTACCCACTAAAAGTGGTTGCCTGTTGAGCAATGAATAGTGAAATGGGGACACTCTGTGGGGAAATGAAAGAAACGCAATTTCTGCACTTTCTGGATTGTCATCTTTAATCCTTTACATTTTCCTGTTTATGGAAACAGGGTTTGATTAAAAGAGAGGCAAGCATTTAATTCCTGCACTTACTCAGTTCTCTGAAGAGCCCTTTCTAGTTTTCTGCAAAGGCCATGCTGATCTTTGCCAATAATTGGTTAGGAATCTGCTCTTGTATCCAGGCTCTGTCAATGACTTTGCTGAGAGTCGAAGTTATAAAGTTTGTTGCTGTAAAAACCCAAGGAAGCCTTGTCCTATGCATCAGTGCATTTTTAAGTAAGTAATTAAATTTAGGCAAAGACTCTTCTGGGATTTGCATTGCAGAATTGCCACAGTGAAATCTTTGCCATGAAACTAAAGGAGTGGTAATGCTAACTCTAGAGGTAGCAAAGCCTCATGCAGAACAAGCTCTCCAGGCTTAGCACAGTTGTGTGGGTATCCTCTCATCTCAGCCCTGTGCCTCAGTAAGAGCCTTGGACAGGCACAGAGCTTCCTGACCCATGCATATCTGCTTACACTAGAGGGAATCTTCCTGGATACACTGCCTCTTTTCTCTTATCCACCACCACCAACTTTTTTACAGTTTTGCAAGTCATATTTATTTGATAAGATCTATATATTACAGAAAGTTACACACACACAAATGCATTTGTTTTGTTTTATAGTCTGCTTTTTATGGTTTTGGAGAGTGCAGTTCACAGGGTGCTGCCTCTGGGATGGATCAGACCCATTGAACATTGCTGACTGAAGTCCTTGAATTTCAAGCAGTAGGACTGCTTGTCCAGTCCAAGTACATATGGACACTGCAGCTCAGAGTATCAGGCAGAGTCACTGAGAGAATAGCAAAGTCTCCCCTCAGTACCTCTGTAGACTCTTCTGGATTATGCGATACCACTATATGCAACTTCTAGCCACACCACAGTTGCTCTAACCCTAGTTACACACGGGTAAATAACAGCTTTCTGCACTAAGAAAGAAATCTGTACCTCATTGCTATAGTCAAAGAGCACACGAAGGAATAGATTTAATCCATGTGTTTGTGATTCACTGTCTTCAATAAAAACTGACACATATTAGTAGTGAGACAAAATAGCGATGCTCAACTCATGATTACAAAACTCAAAGTCAGATTTAAGGGCCAGCTGGTTTTGATTTTACTCTACTAGTTTCTCTTTGGAGGACTCTGTATTGGGGTTTATGGAGTACATCTGATCTCTCTAGGAGGGACATGGATAGTCAAGAATGGGGACAGATTTTAGCAAGAACATGTCTGTCAAGAGATAAATTAATTTTACAGCCATCTCAGTCAAATTATATCACTTGCCCTTCCCTTCATCCAGATCAGTAGTTGAGGTTTTCAACTACAATTATGTCTCTGAATTTCAGAGCAGGATGCTCAGAAGCCAGCTCTATGTTAAACAGCAAACGGGACCAAAATCTTAGTACAAAAATATCATTAATGTTTGTATTGGGTGTAAGTGGCATGGTTTTGGTAGCAGGGGTGGCCTCTGTGAGTACAGACCAGGAGCAATAAATTAATCTTCCCCAAGTCAAGTCTGTTTTGCCTGTGATGGTAATTGGTAAGCTATCTCCCTCTCTTTATCTTGACCCATGAGCTTTTTCATTTTATTTTCACCCCATTCTGTTGAGGAGGGGGAGTGACAGAGCAGCTTGGTAGGCATCTGGCAGCCAGCCAAGGTTAACCCACCATAATGTTAGAGACCTTTTTACAGTAAGACCTCATGTATTTGCAGTAATTACCAAGCATTTCCACAATTAGGAAGTAAGGAGGAAATGTAATTAGTAGACTATTGAGGGGACTGCTACGTGACTTTTTCTTTTTTTTTTTTTGGCAACTATAGCTTAGTCTTAATTTTTAAGGAAAATATTTACTGGAATGCAGTAATAAAACCTCTGTTTTGAACAAGTAACTATGAGTAATAGGAGATCTGCTGGGAAGCAGGAACCAACTAGTGTCTGAATTTGGGGGTTTGTAGGCTACAAAAGGAAAATGCAGCTAAAGCAGAAAAAAAAAAGATAATCACAAACATACCATTGTTAGAAAATGCAGTAAAAAAAGCCACTATGAAATCTCAGAATTTTGCCATCCTTTAAGAGGAGATAACAAATCAAACTTAGTTACTACTTTTGTTTATTGTGCAACAAAAGTAGGAAAGAACACAAGAACAGATAACTAAATATGCCTAAGTACGCTGTGACCTAGTTACATAGATGCTGCACTCTCCCATTACATCTGAGAGCAGCTTCCCTAATCCCCAGGCTAAAATTCATATGGAATCCAGGATTTCAAGAAAAGAATGTGGAACTAATTATTTAAAATATATGCACTATCTGTCTGCAAACACCAAACTGGATTAAATTGCTTGACATGTATTATGCCTAGTGGGTACAATTCAAAATCTGAAATTTACAGACAGACATTTTAGGGTGCTATACATCTGTTCCTATGGGAATCCTGTCATCTAGTTATCTGCAACTGCAGGGCTGGGCTATAAGTTTTGGCCCAGCTGAGCTACAGGAGAGAAACCTCATCACAAACTCTTACAACCTTGTTGAATGCTAAACCAAGTTGTGGAGTGCTTCTGTTAAAAGGCTGTTTCCAGTCAACCCAACTGCAAATGGCAACCTCGTCACTCAGGCTGAGACTTCTGTGTCATAGAAGATGATGCAAGCCAGCACACTGCTGGGTGCTAGGGTACTTACCCCATCTCTAGCCAGTGCTCAAAAGCTAATCACGGCGGTAGTCCAGGCTCACGTAAACCTCTGAGCCTTTACAATGGCCGAAGAGGACTCTTGGGTATTGACTGTGATTCTAGGCTGTGCTACAATGGCTTCTAAGATGCAGACCTTCACTGATTTTATCTTACCATATGTAGGTCACAAAGCTAGTGATGCAGTATATAAAAAATAAGAGGGCGCTTTCCTCTTTAACATAGTTACTTTTCTGTAAAGTGTTGTAAAAGTCAGTATCAAAATTCTTTCCTATTATGAACTAGAGGTTGTCTTGCTTTTGATTTTGCAGAAGTTTAATTGAAATACTTAGAACTCAAGCTTGGAGTTAACTTATCCTTTGAAGTTGGAAATCTTGATCTCAAGGGATTCATTCTGCCTTGACTGTGGGTTTTATGTAAAGCAAAGCCAGATTGTTTTATTTGGTAGAGACTGAGCAAGCTGTTACCAACTTCTAAATATTCAGGATCTATTCCAAAGCATGATGGTTGCTAACATGAATGATATAATTTTTAATGGAAATTAATTTTTTTTTTTATTTTACAGTCTGTGCTGTAAACTGCCTTACTTCCAACTTCAGTTGCATGACCTAATATAGGGAAGGCTACGAGCAAGTAGTTCAGTGGGATTGTTTTAAGCGAATATGACTGTAAACTGCAGAAAGTGAGGAAGCAGCTTATATTAAGCTCTGTCACTCATCCCCTGGTGATAGCTTTCAGCAATCCAGAGGGGTTAATTTCCTAGATCAGCACACCAAAATGCAAATTGTTAAAGGCTGTAGTGAGCTGTAGCGTGAGCAACACTTTTCCTGCTTTCATGTGTTGCAACCCCCTGGCAGCCTAGCCAGAAATCTGCTGCTTTACTCATGAAAATCTTTTTTTCCCCCAATGTATTGCCATGCAGATGAAAGGAAATTCAAAACCATTCTATTAACATGACCCCCGGGGAGTCCCTAGTCTATTTCCAGCTGAAGCAGAATCCAGTGTTTTGGGCACTGATTTAAAACTTCCCATGGAGCAGTATAATAGGAAACATATCTTTAGTCACCCTCAGAAATTCACTTTCATCTTTCAAAACTGAGGATGATTACAGTATCTAGCATCCACTGGACCCACCTGGAATTTTGGTCAACTTCCAGTGATGCTTGAGCCATCTCTCCAGAGAAACCCTGAGGAACTTGGACCATTTTGCAGCACTGCCGGAAAACCATCTCAGCTGGTTCTTGCAGGCCAAACAGGGATTCACACCTGACAGTAAGGGCAGAAGTCTCTCGAAGAGCAACTGTCACCAAAATGTTTGCCAGCCCCCAGACCTCCATTGCCAGCCAAGGAAGATCCTATGGACTAGGCATAGCCATGCATAGTGTATCTTTCACCGAGGCACAGCTAGATTCTGAATTATTAGCATTTTCTGTATGTCTTAATGGTGTATTCCTGTGTAAATAGAATTTAAATAAAGCTTACACTACACTTTCAGGTAGAAACAATATGGTATCTCTTTGTCAAATCTAAGCTTGTTTACCCGGGGCTCTAGCATGCAGTTTTGTGCAGAGAGGAGGGTTCAAATCCCATCCTCCTCACTGTGTGGTGAAGAAAAGGTGAAGCGAAGTCTTAATATATTAATTATAGAAAGAGTAGGACACTGCAACATGGACAGCAACAGCATTAGCACCTACAGCTTGTCTCTTACTGGCAGAGGATACGCTCTACTGTCCAGCACTAATCCTGAGACCATGATTGCAGATGAAGGAAAAAAGGGGAGACAGACTGGGCTGCACAGTGCCAACATATATTGGAAATAAGATAAAGCATAGGTTAGTCCTACTGATAACAAATGCTTATGCATCCCCAAACAGAATACCCAACTGGATTTACTTGTAAATATTAAGATAAATAACTTAAGAAATAAATGAAAGGAAAACAGATGTCTTTTTTCATATATAACAAAATGCAAAATCTGGCCTTAGGTGCCATGGAGATTCCAAATCTGCAGGCACCAGAGCTCCAGATTTGGTGGAGAACTGGGCTGGTTTTCAAGACATACATACCCAGTTTAGACCTTGTGGCAGCCAGTTTCTTTAACGTGTGGTGCTCTGCACAGTATTAGCAGCCAAATACAGGCACAGACTCTGCTTCTTAACAGAGATGCCAGTGTCACCTGCTGAGTGAAAGGATGAGCATAGGAAGAGGAATTAACTCATAAAGAACTGCTGCTCACCTGTTGTAGTACAAGGGATGTTTCACATACCGCAATCCTGATGTGTTGCCACAACTGCAGGTAGAGTCCTTTCCCTCCCTACTCCCTGCTTTCCTCCTTGCTGGGGGCCAAACCACCTGCAAAGCATGGCAGAAAGCTGGCCTTTGTATTCCAACGTATTGGTCCTTTTATCAAACAAACAGGTAAGCAAAAATGGCAGATTGATGTCACTGAGAAACTAAAGAAAGAAACAGCAATGCTGTCATTTCAATTAATGTGGCCATTCAACGTAAGTGGCCCACAGAGCTCACCTGTCTGAAGCTCAGACATTCAGGTTGGTGGCAGACTGCAAGCACATAGCACAGCATCAGGTCAAAAAAACAGGGCTGTTTTAAAGCTTTCCTTTGCAGTAATAACTCCTTGACAGATGGGGATTTACTATTTATTTATTGCTATTGAGAATGAGGACTCTGGACTGTAAAATGTACCTGTACTAACCAGCAGTAACATAATCGGGAACTGCAGTTGGTTCCTGTTCTCACCTAGAGAAAGAACAGCATCTCTGGTGGACTACACTGGTAGAGCTTTTGTATCACTGGACAGTCGAAGACTGAGTGCTCCCTAGCTATTCAAAATTCTTTGTTACCTTTTGCAATTTAATTTATTTACTATATTTAACATTTATTCCTTTTTTTACAAATACTCTGTTAAAATACTTTATTACTTTTTCAGTATTGGTCTAATTTTCTCAATTACATCTGAATAACAATATTTCAGTGTTCCTGTATTTGAACATACAGAATAAAGAATTTTGGATTAGAGTTTGTTTTATAAATAGTCACCACAGTTGGTGCTCTAATACTTACAGGGATAAACGTCTTATAAGCTACCCAACTAGGCAGAACTGTTCTATAAGCAGACTCTGCAGGTAAGAACAGCTGTGATTCATAGAGAAGCATGATGAGGCTTTTCAGATTTCCTTTGTCTTCTGAGAATTCAAAAAGGAAAGAAAGACATCATGGTTCTACTGTAGAATCCAGGCAGCCCAACTCATCAGCACAAGATGCTGCCAGAGCAGAAAGGCTCTGTCTCCTACAGGCACACACAGCACCCTCTCTCTTAGGGGTGCCCGTAAGTGACAGGGCACATGCCTCTTGGAGAGGGTCAAAATAAGTAAAAATAAATGTATTCAGAAGCAGTCATTTCCTGGACATACAAGAAAGTTAGTGAACACTTATTTCAAATCTTCAATTCCCAATACTGTGATTTCAAAACTTTGAAATACCTGTGAAATATCTTTTCTTTCCCATTAAGTATATTCAGTGCCAGTGAAGAGTTCCAGTCTTTTAGGGAACAATATAGATGAAAAGCCAAAGTCAAACCTACCTAAGGATTGTGAGAGTTCAGATTCCATTGCTGTTTTGTTTTTATTTTCCCTAGAGACCTTGTAAATAACAGCAGTAATTACTGTGGTTTTATTTCCAGTAGTGTAAGATTTGGGTGGGCACTACTACTCTAAATCCAACTCTGTACCTAACTCTCTAAACTGCCTGGCCAAATTTTCAGTTGCTTTCAAGTGGCAACCAGTAATCAACCTGCTGGCAATAGAAACCTTTTAATCCCTACAGAACTTAATTTCCTCACTAACTTAACTTGACTTTCATCCAGAATGTAGTCCTTTGTAAAAATAGCAGTTTGCCTTTTGACCAACAGCAACTGCATTTTCATAGTCTTGTCATATGTTGAAATACCAGGTTCAACAGTTAGCAGGTGTAAAAATGTTGGGAAAAACTCTGTAGTGCAGCTTTGCAAGCAGCTTCCCAGACTTTTGAGAACAACTGTGCTGAGAACCACATCTTCCACACCCAATGAAAATAAACCAAAACAGAGATCTTGCATGGGTGTTTGACAGTAGTGGGACACAAATGGAGTTTTTAGGTGGGAAATAATTCCAGGTACAAAAATGATACATGAATACATGTTTGGGAAAGTTCTGTGAATTTCAGTGATAAGGCATGTGCAGTTTACTCTCTACCTCTTTTTATGATTTTTAAGTGCCATCATCTCCCTAGCTGCTCAGCCTAAAACGAGACACTGTATTTATATCTTCCTTGTTTTGAGCCACTCATCAGAGACACTGAAAATAAAATATTTATCAAGTAACACTTTTACTAAGGAAAACTTTTATTTCAACTGTGCAATCAATCAGTATTTAGACAGCAGTTTCATAAACATTTGGCATTTAAACTTCTATTACTTTTTGGCATGACCTTGGGGTAGTATATAAACAACCCTGGAGGGGAAAAATGAACCAACACACTAGGTAACATTTACTAGAATGCTAGAAAAACAAATCCACATTATTAAACAAAATAGTTTTTAAAAGACATTAAAAAGTTACATTCAAATCAGGGCAAATATTAGCTTCCCTCATGCAATGGAATTCACAGAGCTGATCCCCTGAGACAAATATGAAATTAATACAATTCAGCTCCATCCTCCATTAGTGAGTCAGCCATTGCTGCCCTTAGAAGAAAATGGCACACGGAGTGAAAGGATCCAGAACACCACAATATGAGATACATACCTGGCTCCTACACTGGCGATTCATTCACAACTTTATAAAAACCCAAAAGCCAAACAATCAAAAAGCAACATTTGCGTATGTCAGTTTTTCATATACAGTCAGTCTTTACTGAAAATATACCAGGCAGATGCAATGTGGGTATATGCAACCATGGAAAGCTGAAAACTTCCAGAAGGAGCACAGCTCACAATGGAACCAGAGGGCCCAACACAGCAAAACCGTAAGCATGTGTTTACATCCCTTTTGAGTTATTTAGGACCAGTCTCAGTGTAAATCTAGAGGAATTCCAAAGAAATAAATTTACTTGCACTTAAGCCAAATTGAATTTGTGTTCTTTTCATAAGGGCCTCTATTAACAGAATGCGATTTGGTTTTGGACTTGTATTGAAGAATAGTATTTTTGAAACACGTTTCAAAATATACAGTTACATAAATAATGTATTTTTAACTTAATGTTTTTATAGAAAGGCACTCAATATTTCCTGCAGACAGTCAAATTCCTCCACTTTAGAAATTGCTTGCTATTAGCAGAGCTGCAGTTGCAGCAACTAAGTGTGTAACAATTGTTCAAGCTAAGAACTACCTCTTTAGCAATTACTAGGTGTAATTCTGCTTTCAATTTTACCAGAATAACTTCAGTAAATTGATTTCTGTGAAATACCACCAGAGTTACACCTGTGCAGCTCTCTTTTCAGTTGGTGTGAATGAGATTTTTGGCTAAACACGGAGTGCCCTACAAAACCTACCAACGTTCCCCATGTTAGGAGATGGACTTTTCCCTGCATGAACTTCATTCTGTAACAAATAAAATGAGCAAGAGCTCTTGGTTTTAAGGCTTACAAGTTTGCTCAGGGTAACATGTTACTGAGACCCAACAGTCCATGGTAACTATGCTTGCATACGTCAGGTTGCAGCAAATGGTAAGTCATTCAAATTGGCTTAGTTTGCAATGAAAAAGAGGTAAACTCACTTGAAGTACTCAGTTTACTACAGGCTAAGACTGGATGCATGGAGAGTTACAGTGGACTTCTGATGCATGGTAACTTGTTATCTTACAAAAATGCATTTGCCAGTGGGAGTTTTAACCACGTAAGAATTCTGGCCTTTAAAAATAATAATACTGTGAAGATTTCAAATACAAAAAAACAACAAAAAAGTTGATTTTTTTCTGTCCAGACCACGCAAACTGAAATAAAAATTAATTCTCCCATTGACTTAAAAAGAAACAGGGTGAGGACCCTGATTTGAATAAGGCAAACAAGATTTAGCTCACAGTCTAAAGCAAGGGAATAAAACCAAAGAGGGAATGAACTATGGAGAGCAATTAAAAACGGGTAAAGAAATCTCTCAATACTCTTTTCAGTTAAAATCTCATAAGTTATACAGAAAATGCACAGCTAACACAGGAAATTATTAAAAGCAATATGTAGATTTTTCAAGTTTCTCTTACAAAAGAAGAGCTATTAAAAAAAAAAAATCAACTGATAGGCCCTGTTCTACACAGCATACACATTCCCCGTTCGCCTAGATAACTCCTGAAAGATGAGAATACTTTTTATTTGTTAAATATGAAGAATGTACACAAGTGTAACTCGTTTTGGATCCAGGTCCTGCAGAACAGGCATTGCTGTTGCAACTGAAGGGCAGAGTCCTCACGTGGAAACACAATTAGGATGGTAAACCAATTTCAAGATTTCCTTTGTAAGTTTTGATGCTTTTCAAGTCACATCAACTGTAACATTTTTGCATTCTTTTTAAAGTACAAGGGTTGCATATACACTCATTACATCATCCATGGCTCCTTAGTTCTTAATACACTTAATCAATTCACATAGTGTAACACTAAATTCCACATTTATGTTCATCTTCCAGAACATATTCAGTAAAATTCATAATTAAAAAATGACATTTTTTTCTCCAGGACCCAGTTTCTACAGACATAACCAAAAAAAAAAATACTGGAAAACCTGAAACTATTCTGCCAGCTCTTTCTAGGCAAATGGAATGAACAAAGTTTACATATGAAAAACTGATTTCCTTAGACAGTAAACTTTTAAGAAAATTAATATCTCTAATATCGTATCTATAATTACATGTGTTGGCTTCAAGGATAGGAAGCATTTAAACTTAGAGCCCAATTTTGCACTGTTAGAATCATGAAGGATTGATTCTGCTATTGAGTTCAATAAAGTATCAGTTTCTACGTAATTTTTCTGGAGATTCCTTTGCTTACATTGGTGGAGTTTTCAACCATAAGACAAATTTTCTCTCACAAAATCTTTTGATATATTAGTAATAGGCCATGAATTTTGAGGAGAACATGTTTTTTTGTTCTGTAGTAATCATGACTATATGACAAAGTAAAGGGAAGCACATGAATGTAGACTGGGTTCTGGAGAAACGTATTATATTTGGTTAACATAAAAATAAAGAAAAAGACAGAATAATTAATGTCTAACTAAGCTTGCCTATATGCTGAGGTAACCTTAAATATCTTTGGTTTTCTTTATTTGCTGATAAAAAGTACCTTAATAAAACATTAAGTAATGAATAGAGTTCTGGATGCACTGCTCTCTAATACACTGAATATTTTCAACTCTTTGGCTATTGAAGTTAGAGCATCTATATTAGATTGACAAAATTTATACAAAGTCTGTTTCTCCCAAATTATCCATGGGTTAATCTACAGAGTCGGTCTCTGGAAGAAAAAGTTTAGGATTTACAGTATTTACCTGTAATGAAGGTCATAAAATTACATCCGATTATCAGTACTTACAGCAAACAAGTCTTTGGAGAAGCAGTTACCATCTGCATATCAGCTCTTTCTGAATGAAACTAACAAAAGAGGCTACTCTGAAAGATGAAGTGTGAAACTTCATGCTACAGTTACACATTCTTAATCTAGTTTTGATTAATTCACACTTTACCTAACTAGAAACAGTACTCTGCTGTACACTAAACATTCTGCCTGACGAAACCAAAAATAAATCTTTGGTGAAAGGGTTTTGTTTTTCTTCAGCAAGTAGATAAAAAACTGTTCAAAAATATTTTTTTTAATACTGTATTGTTGATGAACTACATGCTGGAGAAAAAAAATTACACTTGGAAGTCTTTGGAGATATCTGCTGGTATTATTATACCTTTCTTTAAAGGCTCTTGTAACAACAAGGTAGTTAAAATCATAGAAGCATACAACTCATCTATGCAATCAACTACTACAACCAAGAAGCCCTGTTGTTTTTTGTTAGTAACTACTTATACAATAAAATGTATTCGGCTCTTCAAACCTATAGCTTTTAACTAGTTCAATTATTTTTGGACAATATGTGGCTTCCTTCTCTTCTACAGAAAAGTCTTTGGTACAAGATTATTTTTAAAGCATTTGCAGCAACACTGTTACAAAAAGGTGAATGTGTACTGTCTGGTTCAGAACTAGCAAACAGTTACAAGGTAAAGAACTACAGTAACTAGAGGCCAATTCATCAACACAAAACAGAACAGTAGGGCTTTTTGATGACTTCTCACCACCTTTTGATACATGAGGAACAATACAAAAGTCAGCCTGGCCTGCCTTAAGGGTGACATCTTGGTCCCAGTAAAGTCAATGGGAGTTCTGACAGACTTAAATAGAGCCAGGAGTTCCTATGGTTGCTTTCTCACAACATTACATTTTAAACATTTTTTCTTTTAAAAGTAAAAACATATGCCTAATTTTTTTTTTTTTTCTTTAAGTAAAACAGGGAAAGAGGAGGAGTGGAGAAGAGGACTGGATATAGATACAGGCAAATTTATAACATTGGATGATTCCAACCTCCTCTCTCTCTCTCCCTCTCTCCTATTAAAAACCAAACCATGATACCCTGTCAGTTTGCTCCACGTTTCCGTGAGGCAGCTCAAAAGTAACAAACTGTTCCCTGAGTACAGGAAAAAACAACAACAAAAAACCCCAAAAAACACTAGAATAACTTTTAAAGGAGGTAGTATAAAACAGGAATTGCATGGGTTCAAGGCAGTACCAGTACTCACCTCTTCCAACAGACTCTTCAACTAAAGCTCTGGCTTTTTTATTTCTCATAGTAGCCTAATTAGAGTTTTAGATTGGCATGTGGGTAAAGTCACTCCCTGAGCTAAAATTCCTGGCTAACAGCAGACTAGGCGAAGGCAAGGAGCAGGGTCACATCCTAACAAGAGCTCTGAGACATACTATGATGCTAGCAGTGCTTATCAGCACTCAAAGCTGGGTAAAAATGAACTATAAACTCATGATGCAGTTTACTTAAAACATCTAAGAAGCATTTAAGGCATCTTTCAGTACTCCAAAGCAATTTATGAATACTAAAAAGGCATAAGGCAAATCAGTAATTTCATAATATATATATTGCAAGGCACCATTGCTAAGAAGTACTGTGATACTAGAATACTCAGCATTATTATCTATTCCATGACTCTCAGGCAGAGCTAAACTGTTTGGAAATGCTGAATACTTCTTCGTTTTGCCATGCTTTTTAGCATTAAGTGTCAATAAAGGGGCAACATTTGTCACTGTGGGGAACCCAACGTGTCCCAGAGCCCTAAGGATATAGCATACATCCTGTCAGCAGTTGCTGGCACAAGTTTCTGGGGGAAAGGCACTACCCTAGGCTTACTGGGATTATGAGAAATCAAGAAGTACAAAAGATTTCATGTGGCTGTATACGTGGAAGCACCAACTCCGGTTTTCCCAGTTTTTAACATCCTCTATGTCAAACACATTAAATCATTACATTTTATACTCTGAGGTTTCCTTCTTTTTAAAGACAGAGCTTCAGCTAAACAATCTTGTTCACCTACCTATACAACTCCCTGATCACTGAGCATACACACGTGCACACACACATTCTACACACAGCTGAAAACAAAACAAAAAAAGAATCCAAAATAAAACAACACTACTAGGAAGTATCATCAGTTCCATAGCTGAGACCAACTAGAACACAAATGAGGTAAAGCAGTCATCATTCAGAGTTCACCTCTCGGCAAACTGAGGTAGATAGTCAGCAAAAGGGCCAACAGCCTTCCCTTTGCTCCAGTGACATATTTTTAACTTTAGTCAGAAATCTTCACTGTCCTTTCACATTTGTTGACCACTGAACATTCAAAATGAGTGAGTTTAAAAACAAACAAACAAAAAAACAAACAAAAAAAAACAAAAGAAAAAGAAAAAAAAAAAGAAAAAAACATTCAACAGAGATATGGGATCACCTGCTAGGTTAGTCAGGCTTTCCGCAATAAAACTTTGGCTCCCTGTTCATTGTCCTTCGAACAGACATACACTGTAAGAATGTCTGGCGTGGCCTTAAGGATGTCAGTTTTGCACTGCAGAGCGTATCTGAAGAGGTGAGGCAGGAGTCTGGTCAGTAGCGAACGGCAGAGGAGGCTCTGTGCAGTTACTTATGGCAGGGCTCATCATGTTCGTACCCAAGTCACTGCTTACAAAAGGACTGGTAGTGAGAGGGGTGGCACTTGTCATAGAGGAGATGTGTATCTCATCATTGGACTCATGAGAAAATCTTCCAGAGTCACCAGTCTCGTGGCTTCCTTCGCTGTTGGCTGAATGCTCCGTATCAGCAACAATACTGAATGGCACCTGGAAATTAGACTGCTGGCCAGGAGAGCTGGGGGAGTCATCCTCACTGATCAGCACAGTGGTACCTGGCTGGTACAGACATACCGCCTGGACAAATCTTCTCTGAGGCTACATAAAAAGCAGAGAGAAAAAGGTTGTTCAGCCTCTGAAAAGCTGAGCTATAATTTGAATTTTTACTGCATTTCCTATCTCCTATTCTGCCAGAGTGCCTCTAACAGCATTGGCTTGGAACAATCTGGGCTTTCCTACAGGAGGTTAAAAAGAACCAATCTCAAGTCTTGCTCTTACTTTTCCATAATAGATGAAATAATCCCTTCTAGCTAAGCATGGCTAATCAAGAATGATTTCACTGGAGAGACCTGAATGGTATTTTAAAAACATACTTGGTAGAGCTCTCTCCCGGTAGAGCTCTCTCCCATCCCTTCATCCATATTCTTTAAGCGTTACTCCTTGGGTGGTAGCAAATATTTTTCTTACAGAGGCATCAGAAACATGCAGCTGCTTCTGGAAATATTTTGGAATACGAACTTACAACATGGATATCAAGACTTCCTATTCCTTAAATATACAAGAGCACAATACAAGTTACAATTCAATAAACATTAGTTAGATGCCTCATAGGTGTGAATTCGCATGATAATGTTCAGGATTTGGTTTAACACTTCAGTTTTAAACTGTTATTCTTCTCATCCAAACAGTAAATGTGTCCAGACCAACAATTTCAGAAGCCAGACAGTTCTACTCAGATTCTTAGTTTCTTCAGTACATTGGGTAAATCATTTAATTTCCCTCTTTTGATTTCTCTTCAGCAAACAAAGTTTTAGCTGTCAGGGTAGGAGGGGATTCTTTGTATTTTTTAGATTATTTTTATTTATAAATACATATTTAATTTGTACTTATATTTATACAAAGTCTCTGCAGATGTAGTACTGTAGATGCTATGCATAGACCCAGTACACAGAAATCCTTTTGCTCGCAGATAAAAGGGCACAGGCATGAAAGTAATCAGTGAACTGTAGAGAGTTACAATATCTGACAACTTGGGACAGAAAATGAAACTTCTGTAAGACTTTACTACGAGGTAGAACACCATCAACCTTAACACAACTGAAACTATCCAATTAAAACTCAGACCACTACTTATGCTTTTCCATAAATAGAAAACTACCTATCTTCCTTTGCAAACACAGGGTATTACAGTCAAGATTGCTCATCTCTGCCCAATAGACCAATTACCTCCTCAGTCTTCACCTTCTTAGTATCTTGGAAAAACAGCCACCTTTTCTTGCAGTTAGTCTTTGTGACAGGCCCATAGCTGTTAATAATCAGATCAGATCCCCCCTACAATAGAGGAAGACACACAGACATTTATTTTAACAAACTAAATTTCTAAGATATTTGAAAATATTTTTCTATTCCTACCTATTGGCTCCATACTGAAAAGGAATACAAATGTCGTGTTAGTACTCAGTCATGTTTTTGTGGTCTGGTATTCATCTACTGCTCGAGACAAGTCAAGACCAGATCCGCTAAGTCTGGCAAGCCCACAGGCCAGACCCAACAGCTATAATACTGCAAACACACAGCAAAATATTCCAGCCACTGCTCTTGCTCTACTACTTTGAATGTGACCATTCATAGACATTGCGTCTGTGCCTGTACTGGGGTCCATTTCCATTTCCCAGCTCTTGCATATATTCTCAGGGAGCAGCTCCACTCAAGTTTGCAGTGTGTACAGAACAAGCCTTAAATCAGTAGGTCTGCCTGTGAAAGCAAGGCCAATGTGGTTTTGTCACACCGGACTCCTGGACTGTAAGTTCTGCACATCTGCACATCTGCTGATACATCCTGCCATCTAGATTAATTTATAATATGACCAAATATGAGTTCATAAAATGTACATTGTCTTACCAGTAAATATACAGAAAAACACTATTTTCTTTAACACCTGCTTAGTGTCATACTTGACTAGATCGTGCACAGGCACTTACTGAACTAGGTGCTGACAAGGACTCTCTCACCTATCTCCTTTTGGACTAGCAGAGGCCACCTAGCAGCCCTAAGCCTATGGAGCTTTTATCCTTTGATGTTGTGCCAGAGCCAAACTCTGCAATCTGCAGAGTACAGTGTAAGACAAGTGTATTGAATGAGATCTCTAGCTGAACTTTAAGACAAGTCTTGAAATTTGACCCTGGATTGCCAAACTTGTGCTTGCCCCATTAAAAAACCTGTGGATTTGTAGCATACACATTTTACTTTTGATAAGGACTCGGATGTTATAGCAATGAATTCTAAAGAAAGATTTCTGTTTTGGGAGTGAGTAAAGCTCACAGTACCTTAGCATCGATGAAGCTGTTTCCCACTATCATTGGCAATAAAGATTCCTCATTCTCTGCAATTCCTTCAATACTCTTCTCCACCTCATTAGCACTGGCTAATGAGATGCTGTTATGTGACAGCTGGTCAGTGCTTTGCTGCACAGGTTTAGGAGCAGATGTTTTCCTACACAATGTTAAGCAGGAATAAAATTGACCCACAGGAAGAAAATACAAAAAAATCAGGGATAAACTTCAAAGCTATTATTAATCAAGTAATATTGGTATATTCTTGGTATTTACATTTGTTATATGATACTCCTAACTCTCATGGAATTTAAATGTTATTGCTTGTGATAAAAATAACACGTGCTTCCAGTTAATCATACACAGTAGGCTACAAGCTTATGTGCAGACAGGAATTGTCATGATTAGTAATATTACTTAGAGGAAGTAACCACTGATGATACTAAGACCTTTCTACCATGCTACACAGAGACTGTCTCCCAATCCATATTTTTTCCTGCATGTATGCTAAAAAGCCCTTGTTACTAAAATATACTTTCAGACATTTTTTTAATTTATTATTTCAAGCAACTTACATTTGTTCTGATCCCAAAGTTATGGGCAGACTCACTGGGCCAGTTTATGCCTCATAGCAGCTCGTGACAAGACAGACAGGTGGTGGCTTGCACCACTGCAAAGAAACTGCATCATGGAACTGCTTTATGTCAGAGTTCCTCTTGTCCAGCAACAACAGAGGGCTAAAGCCTTGCAAACCAGGTCTGGGCAGGCTGGAGGGTTAAACAGCAGGAGCAGATGGTGTAAAGCAGCATGCTCATCTGACTCAAAAGGGGTTTTTTATTGGGAAACGTGCCTCATACTTAGTTGTCAAAGCACCACTGACTCTGTGGGTTCTTCATTCTTTTCATTGGAGAAGGAGCTCAGGTAGAGTAGGAAGAGCCAACAAAGTGCTTTGTTTCCACTGCTGGTCGGAATAGGTGAAGAGACAGAGTACTTCATAGAATTTAGCACTCTTGGAGAAGGCGGCATGTCCCAAGAATCGGTGCATTGAGAAAGAGCTCAATCTTCAAGAACAAAAACATACCTGGCTTTACTGCGATAAATTAAGATCAGGATGCAGATAAGGATGCAGGTCAAGGCTATGCAAACCCCAACAACAATGCCAGTCATTGATTTCTGGTCCAGATGGTAATAGTCAGAGTAAGCTGTAGCAAAAAAGAACACAGAAAGTCTCAGTAAATAGGAAGAGTTACCCCCTGCTCCCTGTCAGGAAATTAATAGGGTTACAGTCACAACCACAGAGACAAATGCTTCCTTTTAATGAGATTTCCAGACCTTCTCTGTCATACATTTTGACACTTTCGAAAATAAAATTTGTAGACCAAACAGAGGAGTGTATGCAGTCCTCGTGTGGGAGGGGAAGAAGGGACTGCCGCACACCACAAGCCTCTTCAGTGACCTACAACATGGAGCAGAGGAGCTCACTCCAACCCCTTCCTTACAGGGTGCTACTAGACAACAGAAGGAAAAGGCTTGGAGAATTCCAGCCACTGTCACCTAGGAGGGTTGGCTTTGGTTTATGCTTTGACATCATATGTCTATTAACCTAATCCTGAGGGCATGACACTATTTGCTTATTCAGGCCTAAAATATAACTGAGTTCCAGGAAGGGAGAAAGCCTGAGCAAGAAAAATCCCTGTGTTTTAATCACAATTCAGTGTGGAGCAACAAGGAAAGGTTAAAAGGTTCATGTACCTGAATAATTACTAGCTCTTGTCTCCCCAAATAGCTTTAAAATCTGTAACAAGTCACCAAGATAAATCCCATTCTATGTCAGACAAAGACAATGTGTTCTTCCATTCTTACATGGAGAAAGCATTGACATTATCTTAATTTCCACAATGTAACACAAAGTTTTCCCCAAAGAGCTCCAGGTGGGGCTGACTTCTTTGATGAAAATATATGCTGGTGTATCACTGACTGACTGGTTGATTTGGGTTGCTGGAATACCAGGAACCAGCAAATTTCAACAGATTTATTTGAAATGCTGTCTGGTTCTAACTGACCCAGTGCTACTGGTACCTCAAACCAAATAAAGGAAGTGCCTTAGAAGAGTGGCTGCAAAGTTGGTATTGATGTAAAATTCAAAACAGTTATGTATTCTCATTTGAAAGACAAACTTCCAAATTCTGAGCAAAAGAATTAAACCAGTTCTGAGTTGAACTGAGATAAAAATTCCCAAATGGTTCCATTTAGAAGAAAATGCTACACTGTTAGGACTGCCTCACGTGAAACAGAATGGTTTACCCAGAAAGCAGTTCCAAGCTAAAGCAAACAGGGATCTTTTTTCCTGGTACTTGTGACAGCAACCATCAAAACATTGCTACTGACTTGTAGAATCTCCTGAATCCAGGCGTTTAGGTCTCTGATTAGACTCGGATGTCGCCTTTGGCAGGACAGCAAGTTCTACCGCATTTGAGAAGGGTCCTTCTCCCACTTCATTGGAGGCTGCTATTTTGACCAAGTAGACATTTCCTGCTACAAGGTTTTCCAGCAAAGCCATGGTCATTGCTCCTGTGAAAAGATTTGATAAACAGTTCCAGTTAGACAAAATCTGTGGGAACAGACTGAGATTTAGACATTGGGACCTACACTTTCCTTCCAATACGACCTCCAAATCTTGTTTGAGGACTGCGATCATTTTCATATGTTCTAACCTGCGTATACAGGGTACAGAATGAATGCTGGGGTTGCCTGCTTGTCCCTTCTGTCCTTTCTCTCCATACTGTTTGAACACAGCACACTGAAGTGCCAGTATAGTTCAAAACCAAGAGTCAAGTATTGGCTACGATACACGGCATACTAATCCTAAATCTAGCGCTAGCTGCATTTCAGTGTGATAGTGTGTATGTTGTGATCGTATATGTGAAAAGAAGCTCCAAACATTAACCAGACTTTCAGGCAGAGAAAGCAGAATGTTAGACCTCTCTCATATACTAACCTATGAGCCTCTCCTAGATCCACTGTACCATAAATGTGAATGAAATTTTCAGGTTCAGTTTATCAAATTTCAGGTCTAGTTGGTAAAATGAACAGGACAGATTTGAAAGAGTACATTATAGCACGTTTTTAAAATAAAATTAAACCCTATTTAGACTTGCATAGGTTTCCTTGATTACTGTGCATCTTAGCTGTGCTACTAAAAATATTACAGAAAATGTCTTTCTCGCATGCTAAGGATTCATTTCCTAAAGTCCCTGAAGGCAGGAAAAACAGATTAAGAACATAAATAGGATTCACTTGCATTGTCCTTAGACAGGCAAAACTCCTATTAAAGTCAGTGAGAGCTTTGCCTGTCCAGGGACTGCAGACTGCTGCTTAAAATTTCAATTCCTTTCTAAAATGCCTGTGTTTCTTCCTACCATAGAAATATATTGCTTTTCTTTCCCTAAATAGTGGCAGTTACAGGACCAAATCTATCCCTTGTTCTCTTTCACATACTCCGATTACTTTCTCAGACTTAAGTCTAAATTTCAACCTTTCAAATCAGTTTCAGAAGTCAGAATTTATAGTATCATGGGAGTGTATAAAATGTAAAGTTGTTTTGTTGACAGAAAAGATTATACATTTGGCAAAAGGGAAGCTACTTCAAAAGCTATTTCGGCTCTTCCATCAAAAACACGCATTAGCTGAAAGCATTTGAAGTAAAATGTGAGGTATCTGTAACCAAAGGAGCTGTAATATCTAGCACCAGCAAGGGCGAAAGGTCACGTTTCAATATTACAGGCTCTTTCCCACCAGCTCCTTTCAAATCTGCTGCATTGCTAAAGCAAGTAAGCACTTTGTGCTGATTTACTGCACACCAAGTGTGTAAAGGCTGTAACTTCTGATCCACTTGAAGAGAACTAGAGAAAAGGGGGGGAGGTGGCTGGAAGATAACTCACATCACGAATCAGCAACAAACTGCATTTATGTTTTCCAATTCTGCCATGCCTAGCACAAGCTCAGTCAAATTAGAGGGTTTTGGTTTTTAAGTTGGTAGATTGGTAGAAATTTTCATGCATAAACTAAAGCCCATGCTAGGACTTTTATAGGTGGTAGGGTTGATCTGTGGTTTTTTGTTTTGGTTTGCTGGGGGGGGTAATTTTTTTATTTGGGGGGCGGTGTTTGAAGGTATGGGAAAGGAATGGGGTTAAGATTTCACAAATCTTCTGCAGAAGAAGTTTAGTCTCAAAACACAACAATACTATTTATTGCATAGGGTTAGCTGATCTTATCAGAATAAATGCATTAAAAACTGCAAACCCTGCTTTTACGTCAAATTACCTATGAAGGACTGTCACAGGACTATCACAGTATTTGCCCAATTTTACTTCTACATACTAATTTTCTTTCACAGACTTTTTCATCTGTACTTTGCCTAAGAGCATTACAGATTGTCCTAATGTGTCAAGATGCCCAAATTCCAGGCCATGCCTCAAACCCTAATATATCTGTCAAAATACAAAATTAGTGACTCTAACATTGATGGGCATAGTAATATACTGAGATTTATAGGTCTCCATTTGCTCATTCCCTCCAATGCTTTCAGTATGGGAACACATGAAAATGTTTACTGTTATTGCCATCCCCTCATCCGAAATATCTATGTTAAAATACTATTTGAGACGCTATTCAGTTTCACAGCCATGGCTGAGCTGAAGTATATACCTGAATGCAGTTCAGCCACTTTGCTGCATACAACAAATACAGCGTATCATCACCAGAATGACAAGATTTATTCTTCAAATATAAGCTCTCTATGAATTTAAATCTGTGGGGTTTTTAGTGAGTAAAAATTATTATTAAATTGGTCCTTTAATATAAGAAGTTTACATCACTGTTTCTTTCAACAATTTAATGGGACAACTTTATGTCACTGTTTCTTTGAACAATTTTAACAGTGAAAAAACATGGGCTCTAATCTTCCTCCTACAGTTAGACCTCATTGATATTTCAGAGACTAGTTATTTTTCACAAATTTTGCTTAAGATTAATAACCATTTTGCTGTTATTCTTCACAGCTGACCATTCTATTTGAGGCCAGCCTGACAAATACCATTCTGCTCCAGCAAAGACAAAGCAGCACTGCCACCTTTCAAAAAGGCTTAGTCTTTCATCCTCTCTTCAGGAGCAGCACAAAGGACAACCACCATCTTTGAACTAAAGAGTTCACTCTCACTGATGGTGAAATTGTCTTCTGTGAGTGAACACTTACTAAGTTTTATGAATTTTCTCCACAGAAAATTTAAAGCCTCACTCTCTGCTGACAACTAAGCTTTCAGCCACAAAACAACACAGAACAACAAAATAACTCTTCCTGGATAATCCTCTTAAATAAGCTACTCGAGCACATGACTTCACTCTGTAGCACTGAGCTTCCCTCTCTGGTTTAATACATTATTAGAACATTATCCATTCTGAACTGCCTCTATTTTGAATACCAACCAAACAGTAAAGGCCTTTTTCTTTTTTTATGGCTGTCGTGGTTTAACCCCAGCCAGCAACTAAGCACCACGCAGCCGCTCACTCACTCTCTCCCCACCCAGTGTGATGGGGGAGAAAATCAGGAAAAGAAGTAAAACTCGTGGGTTAAGAACGGTTTAATAGAATATAAAAAGAAGACACTAATAAAGATAATGATAACACTAATAAAGTGACAGCAGTAATGATAAAAGGATTGGAATATACAAATGATGCACAGTGCAATTGCTCACCACCCGCTGATCAACACCCAGTTAGTCCCCAAGCAGCGATCCCCCCACCTCCACTCCCCCCAGTTTATATACTAAATGTGACATCACATGGTATGGAATACCCCGATGGCCAGTTTGGGTCAGCTGCCCTGGCTGTGTCCTGTGTCAACTTCTTGTGCCCCCTCCGGCTTTCTTGCTGGCTGGGCATCAGAAGCTGAAAAATCCTTGACTTTAGACTAAACATTACTTTGCAACAACTGAAAACATCAGTGTTATCAACATTCTTCGCATACTGAACTCAAAACATAGCACTGTACCACCTGCTAGGAAGACAATTAACTCTATTCCAGCTGAAACCAGGACACTGGCTATAGTAGAAATCTGTTCTTGATGCAGCTTTTCAAATCATAGTATTATTCTGGAAAGTGTCTATAAAAATTTAGACTATATCTACATCTAATCACAAAGATATGACTGCAGTTCGTATCACCATACTTGAGTTACTGTTAGGTTAGCTAGCTGGGGCTCAGCGGTAGAACAGAGCCAGAGAGTTAAATTGAATTTGCAGAGCAATTTACTGGGAGTAGGGGAAAGTTCATTAAGCAAACTGAGCTAACTGGATTGGCAGTGATCAAAAGAAATACATAAACCCATATAGCCACATTTATAAACTTCTTTCTGGAGAGCAAGGCATCTCGGAGACTTTGGATTTGAAAAAGTGCATTTACAAAATGAAACCATCACAATCATGGTTACAACAGAACTAAGACGGATGTAATTGGATTTATGAAACATTTTGGTTCACATGCACACACTGAGCTCCAAAGCAACACAGTCCCTCTCCCCTCACCTTCTGAGTATTAAATGGTTTTTAATACATTTTCATCACAACCATGGGAATAATTCTAAATTAATTATAACTTTTATGTGAACACTTATATGAATTTCTTTCTTATTGTAGTCCAAGGGAGCTGAAAGTAACAAAGCATCTTATAAGTAGCATCATTGTTAGTCCAGTTCATAGGTTTATGATTTTAGTTTACCTTCTCTGTGCAACACTTGCCATTCCCCAGCAATCCAAGACTTCCTGGATGCATAGAGGATAGTATATCGTGTAACAACTGTTTCAGGACCATCAGGTGGCTTCCAGGAAACCAAAGCAGTATCATCCTCTATCAAAGTCACCTTCACTCCTACTGGAGGGCCAGATGGTGCTGTGAGAACAGTAACACAATGCTATTAGGCTAACCTAATTTACATGCAATTAAATTGCTCAGAAAGAAACTGATGTGCAGACCTAATGGGTACTGCTACACCACAGATGAACAACATATAAACAAACACATACTGCTTCTCAAGAGAAACTCTCCTGTTAACTCTGATCTGGTCAATAGCTTAGATTTTGTGAAAGCAAATTTCATATTTTTCCTTCAACTCCAGAAGGAAACAGTTTCTGACAAAAAAACACATCATCACCCTACGAACCATTACCCATCCCAAACATTGCAATGCTGAGAACATGAAACTGAAGTTTTTTAATTTTCACTGACCAAGCTGACAGAAAAGTAAACTAGAAGCTAGGGCAGTAGATATGTAATATTCTTACAGTTTCTAAAATGTCTGGTTTTTAAAATACACTTTCATAATGCCTATGAATCAGCCATGCCTGTTCAATACATATTTTAAATTTTTTATTCAAGTTATTTCCATTCAGTGGGTGCTAATGGTGCAAGTATATCACATTTTACATAAAAATCATCGCTGATTTTAGGTAGATTTTGCAAAAGAATTTCACATTCCCAAAACAAGGATTTTCCTGACAGCATTTTTCTGTCTCTCACTGAGAAGAGCAATATCTGTACCTCAGAGGTAAGTATTTCTCTCTCCTACAGACAGCTTAAAATTAATAAGCGATTTTTTTAGGCCATTTGGGTTACAGAGCTTTCTTTTTAGAACCATGTGGTCCTCTCCTAGTGCCTTACCTTCTGGAAGGGTAGTATGGTAGACTACTGGACTCCAAGGACTGGAGAGCTGGTCCACATGCAGCCGAACTGCAAATTCATACATGGTTTTTGGCTCAAGACCTTGAACTAACATGTGAGTCTCTGACCTGTACAGATGAAAGAATAAAATAAATTTAACACCAGCAATTGACTTAAGATCCCAAACTCAAATGTTATCTCTTAGTCACTGTGAGTAGATTCTCACTGTCAGTTCAACACAAGACAAACCAGTTCAAGTCCAGACACATGCTCCATCTGCGCCGTCCACCTGAAAATGTAATTGTACTAACCCTGGAGCTCTCCAGAGCATATTATGTCTGCTATCAGTTGACTTGAGCTCCAGTTTTTATACAGGTTGTTTGGAGAGCTGATACACAAGCAAGTCCAAGAATATTATTGCCCAGATCACCAGCAGGTATCCCAAACTTAGCTTTTTCCACATTTGTCCGTAGGACACTATGCTTCAGGACGGAGTTAAGCTTAAACTACAACCAGCACCACAGCTGAAAAGGCACATGCTGTTGGCTCCACCAGCTATTCTTGATCTGCTTCTCAGTTCACAGAACAGACATAGGCTATGTGTGCAACTTCCCCTTCCACTTCTGGCCTCCATCACCTCATGTGTAGGAGATGTCTGTAGAATATGAATGTTCCCTACTCATCTTCCAGTCATATTTGGTAATTTAATAATTGTAAAATTGATTATATTAATTGTAATATTGTAGTTTACTATTTGATCACAAAGTCAATTGTAGATGTTCTGCTTTACTTTGATGCTGGGGGCAGGGGGAAATCTTTCGTATACACCAGGGTTAATTCCAGGTGACAATACCCAAGTTGAGATTAAATCTCAATTTAAAATGGTGTTACTCTACAGATATTGCTTTATTAAATCTCATTTAGTATTTTCATCTTCCATACTGCAAAGGCAGTCACCAATATTTGCAGTAGTCTCATCCTATCACAAAGAGCGGCATTTATTGCTATGCTCCATATTGCACACTAAGAATTTTACATGGTGATTATACTGTGTCTAATCATGAAGTCAGGAGTTATACAGCAGGGGATGTGTTCTTTGAAGAGAAGACCATCAGTATTAGGATGGAAACTATCTTTTAAGACAGCATTTTTCTTATTTAGAAGGCTTGAGTAAACCCAAGTATTGAGGGAGCTACACACACATGGATTCTCTCAACAGCACCATGGCTCCCAGCATAGGCAGTCACAATGGAGCAAAGTCTTGTGCTCCCATACCACCTGGGCAGAGAGTTGAACACCAAGCCTAGGGAGAATTTCTTCCCTGTTCTGACACTCTGTGGCTCACGCATTGCTTCTCTGAAAAGCAAGCTGTAGTTCCTACTCAGCTTTCTCCTGGCAGGGTGCCACACGCTCAGGAATGTGGCATTCCCATAACAACATGCTCAAGCCCTCAAAACTCAAAAATTCTTGTTTCCAGTCTTAAAATCAGACACTGGGCTAAATCCCATCTTTGCCCAGACAAGCTACCTATAAAATAGGTATTCAGTTTTGTTTGGCTGAAGAAGAGCTTATAATTAAATTCAACTTAGACAGCTAAAAAGCCATTAAAAATTCAAGAGCTTCTCTGGGGATCCAACACAAGGATCACAGGTAGAGAATTAAGCTGTTCTATGAACATGTCTTAAATAAACCAAGAAACAGAACTAACAGCCACTGGGCAAAACACACAGTCCTCTAAGGGAGATAAAAGTTGTTATAGTAAAAGGCTATTAAGAGAGGGCAGGAAGAGTCGAAACTGAGTGGGAAGGATCTGGAAATGGGAAACCAAGACTTAGTAGTAGTGCTGCACTTACGTTTGAAGGTAGAGAACCAGAGAAGCATTCTGCAGCCCCACTGGGTTGCAGCGGATTGTGTAGTTAATGACTTGCGCAGATGTAAAGGCAGGCTTTCCCCAGTGAAGGTAGATAGAAGATGAAGTGTTAGCTTTGGCATAGAGGTGGTGAGGAGGTGGTGGTGGTGGCACCATGCGATCACGGACAGCTATTTAAAACAAACAAGGAGCACGAATTATTTAATGAACTGTATACAGATACTGGTAAGATTAAGAGACAGGTCTGAGCCCACAGGTTAGATTCAAATCTGCCCCTACCCAGCACTACCTGGTATTCAGACCCAGGAATCTGATTCTAGCTATTAAAGATCCCTCCTAACCCAATAGATGTCACATATTACTTCTGTAGTCCCACTTGTTTAGCCAAAAACAAAGTCAAAACTATAAACAGAGACAAGGGAGAGAAATGAATCTCTCATAAGATACATGATACATCACTGGTTAGCTGATGCTGACAATCCAGTAGGGGAGGAAAATGTGCTTGGTAGCTATCTTGTTTCCTCAGCTGCAGTTCATGAACACAGGAGACTGTCTCGTTTGCAGGATGACTAGGAGAGTATTTGTCACAGATATAATCTTTCTCGTTCTCTGTTTTACACTGAATTAATTGATTATTTATAGGTTAAAAACACAGAGCTGCTGGGACCTTGAAACAGCTGAGTTCTTAGTAAATTCTTCATGTATCTACAACACTTACAGACACATCCTGGAGTGCTGACTGTTTGGTCTGCCTGATAACCTTCTTCCATACTGTTATATGCGAGCAGCCTTACATGATACTTTCTTCTAGGATCTGCACAAAGAGAAAAGGAATAATTAGACTCAAATAAAAAAATAAGGACTTTCAGACTTCTACAGATAGCGAGATAACTTGATTCTCCTGCAAGTTTGGTTCAAAACTTGTCTGCTACAATCAGCAGACTGATGAACAGGCTGGATGCCTGGAAGCCTGTCTTTTATCCAGCCCTGCGAATTCCCCTGAATCTTTGCCCAGAGTCAGTCACATATCTCCTAGTCTTGCTTTCAATAGCCTGAAACAGAAGTTTGTAACAGAAATCAGTGGGAGTAGGATAAATATCACATTTCTATCTGTAACAAAATCACACCTTCACAGCTACAGAGCTAGATTTAATAGTATGATTCAGCATATTGAAAGTGCTTTCAATCTACAATAAAGATTTGTTAAAACAAATAGCATGAGGTCCACAGAAACCAACATTTATTTCTGGATAAGCAGGCTGTAATGAAGCAGGGCAATCAAAATGAAGGCAGGAAGACAGGACCCAGCAAAGAAATGGGAAATATTTTGGTTCCTGGTTCCGAGAGGAGGTATAGTGTGAAACAACAGTGATTGTTAATAATGTTTTTGGCTAACAACTTCCGCTTCCACATGTTTTCTTGAAAGCTGGTTCTGGCATTCTTAGAAGGTCACTGTTCCTAGCTTGAAGGGTCTCCCTATTTCCCTTTCTCTGGCCACGTCTTTGGGTACCCATATTGCAGTTTGCCGCTTCTCTCAGTTCTGTTAATGATACACTGGCCTTGATCCAAGTGAAAAATTACTACAGAGAAATGATTTAGAAGCCTTGAGCTTTCTGTAAGTGGAGATGGCGTGGGGTACCCACAGGTGATTAGAGTGCAAACCACCAGGATGGCTGCGCTGCTTCTCCGCAGCCTACTCCCTTGCGATGGTATTTGCAACAAATCCCTTCCATACAATGATGATTTGCAAGGTGGTAGCATTTGCTACTAGTACATACAAGCTCTTCTGAGTTCAGCTAAACTTCACCCCAATACTGATGTAGGTAGTGGGACATTCTCTTCTATTGTCATGAACCTCTTTCTTTCTGTTAAGATTTTCAGAAGGTTCAGATGTTATATAACTGTGCTGATCTTGTTCATTTCTTTTTTCCTTGCCCTAAAATACCATAATATTATCCCTTCTCAAAATAAGCTCTCCTCTTTCTCATTTTAGCTGAGATTCGATATGGCCTCTCTCATAAAATAAGCAGGAACACAAATCCTTGACATTTTTTCACCACAAATACGACTTTTGTTTACATCAGATCGTTAGCTCCCTCTGCAGTCTCTGCACCAGCAATACAATCTCAACAACTCGATTTATGTTTCCATAAAGACAGCATAGTGATTTCGTAATAATGCATTTTGTAAAATCTTTTCATATTTATTTTGAAATAAGACAATCTTTTTGTGATGTAGTTACCAACATCAGCTTTAAATGAGATACCACTATGTATGTTTATTTTTAAAAGACTATTTTACCAAAATCTAAATACAGGTGTAAAAGAAAAGGTGTTCTTAAATTTGTATCAAAGTATTTCTTTGATGTGTTTAACACTAATGGTAGAATGGGCAAGAGGAGCCCACTCCCATTTTCAAATAGACTTTAACATCACAAGTACACAATACAAATAACAAAATGTCAAAAAATGAGGTTTTTTTTAAACTAGAGTAAAATTCTCATTTGCTTTGAAGTTTTTTTTCACTTTACATATCACTTTAACAACAGACATCAGTTGTTCCGAGCCAACAAATTAAAATCAGAGAAAAGGAGATGGACACAAACACACAGAGTAACCTTAAGCATGTGATAAAAGAAAATATGGAATTTTAATACTGAAAATTCAGAAAGATAGTAAGATATTATATGTAAATCATTGCAATCTCTTAAAAATTTGTAAAAAACAAAAGATGTCTGAAGGGAAGGTGCATTTAAAAACACTGAGCCCAACCAAAAAACTGCACTTCAAAAGTACCAAGTGATTTAGATACATCAAAATCAAATTATAGTGGCTTATTGAGCAAATTACAGCACGCATCTCAGAAAAGCAGAAATATATACCTTTCCAGGCTTCTTAACCTATGGTAGGAATACATATATTTAGCACGTAACTGAAATACTCAAAAACAAAGCCAAAATTTTAAAAAGAGGCCCTCAAGACATCTTTAAGATCTCAGTAGGATTATGCTTTGGAGGTTGTTATAATAATCGATTCTCCCATCCATTCTTAGAAGAAACTTGAATTCCAGTACTATTTAGCAGACCCTTGAACAGATTCTGCATAAACAGGTAGCATCCAGGCGGCCAAGTGTCACAGTCTATCTTTTTCTTTACAAGTTCCTGCAGAAGAGACCCCTGCTGCATTTCCGCAAGACACAGGATGACAGACACGACAATTTATCATCCTGCTGAGCACCTTCAAAAACTCTGTGCCCTTTGAAAGTGGTCACCCAGAACTGATCATCTTCACTGTGAAATGAAGAATAGCTAAGGTCTAGTGCCCTGCTGAGCTGAATGAGGAGCCTGTGAGGTCTGTTTATCCTCATTGCCTTTTTTTTTTTTTTTTTTTAAACCTGAATTCCTCATTAACACTTGACTGGGGGGGAGAGGAAGAATAATGGGATCTGGAAGAAAAGCAAAAAATGTAACTCCCACAAAAAAAAATTCAAATGTCTTTGAGAAAAACACTTCTTTTTAAATTCTTATTTTTAAGTGTCTTTAACACTCTACATTTAGAAAAAGCACAATGTTGAATACCATTCATCTTACTCTTGTATAATGCAAGAAGTTTCAAAAATAATTATCTTTATATAGAAGAACCTGTTTAAAAATAAAGCCTCCCAACTAGTCTCTACCATCTAAAAAACAAGGTTATTTCCACTTCAGGACATCATGGTTCAACTGGTAGCAAGACTAGTTCAATCCAAAAGTGGTATCAGAATTTTTAAGATGTCACACATAACTGCTCCTATTGTTGAAAAACCATCTGCTGGTATCTGTAATTGAGCAACTGAGGAGGGCTGCATTACGTACTGCCCTAGAAATGCCTAAATATTATAGTAATCTAAAAAGGAGAATATAAGAGCATTTTAAAGACAGTGTACTGAGCAGCAAAAGAAATTGATGTGAAACTTGTTTCACAGATTACATGTATAACATGAGCGAAGACCAATTCAAAGTACTTGCTGAGATGCTGTTCCATGTTGAGCATAGCTTCATCAAATGCAAAACAAAATAGCCAATAGACAAAGATCTGCCTCCGGTTCCAACAGATACTTGCACACTATTTGTTTTATGAAGTGGTTGAAAATATTATTTTGTCTGAAGTAGCCTCTGTTTAGAATATTTTTAACAATTGTTAGCTTCATTTACAGGCTTATGATATGATTTACTCCTCAATGGCAATCCTAGTACAAACTTGGCATAAAAGCCAGACACATCCTTAGAGAGAAAACAAACTTCAGGAGCTTTCTTGCCTTTAACCAGCATAGGTATCCTGAATCATTTACACATAAATCATTGATAAAAGATTGGGGATAGCTTGGCCACCTGGGGGCCTGACAGTCTCAAATTTAGTGTGTGCCATCCATGCACATTATACAGCAACAGGACGCTTGAGAGGCTCAGAAAACAGGGAAACGAGTATTGAGGCCATCAGTCATGCTCCTAACAGACCCAGAAGTAACACATCTTTCCACAGAAGATCACTGCTATTCAGAAAAAAATCAGGTGCAGTGATTTACTCAACCCATTCAACACATAAATTCAGTTTAAGTAAAAAAAAATCGCATCAAGATTTCACCTCCGCATTTTCAAACTTTCTCTGAACAGTTGGTAACACCAAGTCATTTCAATTAATTCTCTTGCAGTTGCCAGCATTTGTGTAGTGGTTGAAGGCTTGTTCCCAGACCTAAGGTGAACTCAACCAATTCTGTAGCCTATTTACCCACTGGCTGAATTTTTTAAAGTTAATTTGTTTCTGTTTAATATGGTTTGTTTTAGTTTGTTTTTTTTAGTGCTGCTGGTATTAGGCTGTTGTAAAATTGTCACAGCGCCTACCTACAGCTTTTTAACAGGCATTTTTATTGTTATTACTTAAATCAGCTGGTTAGAAAGGACGCAAAAACTACACTGTTTGTACAAATCAAGAGGCCAGCACTGATGTTGATACAAACATGCTAGAGCTAATTCATAAATTTTATTACAAGACTGCCTCTGGAGTACACAGAGACTGTCTTAAAAGACATTATAGGCTGGAGGTGATAAGCTGGCATAGTTTCACATGGTACAATGGATCTGCCTCACACACCCTTTTTGTATAACCAAAACCTGTCAGTATTAAAAACACACGAATAATAGTTCAACAAGAGGCACAAATTTTGCCTCTGGTAATACTACTACTATAAAGTAAGAGTAGGAAAAAGCTAAATATGCCTTATATTGATTAATTTCAAATTATCAAAACAGATACTGTCCCAAAAATCACTGTTTCACAATTTATGTAGGATCAGCCTCATTTTCCTATGGCAGTTTTTGTAGGTAGGTCACTGCTCCCTGATGATACTCCTGTGGAATCTCATATCCTGTCATTCACTCTCCCATAAAAATCTGCAGTGAGCCCTGCAGATTCAACCCTGATAGGTCTTTCAGCAGCAAGACACATGGGGGAGCCTTCTCTTTGTTTTGCGAGTCTATGAATAGGTTCCATACCTTACAGTAAAACTATGACAAAGCTAAATACTGCAAGTATAAGCAAAAAAATTAAGTTGAGCTATCATTTAAAACATGGATTGTAACTTGGAAAAAACATTAAACATTACAGTAGCTGAAGCTTGGTAAGAGTTTGGATGACAATGATTTACTTGTATATCTTACTGTCTTACTACATTCTGGAGATACAATCTTAAGAGACTATGTTCAGCTTCTCAGAAAGCAGATAGGAAGCTCATAGCAGTTACTGTGTCAATGCTGTAAAAACAGATTCTTCAAGAAAAAGACCACAGTGCACTCAGATGTTCCAACCCTGGTTTTGTGACAAGTCATTTCATTTCCCAGCATGGGGGGAGAACCACAGCTGTTTGTCTGTCTGGACACAAGAAACTGAGAGAAACTGCAAAAATATCATGAAGAATTGAGAGTTGATTCATTAGCAGTCCTATTGCTCTACAGTCCATTGGAACATCCACATTTTGTTGCACCAGCTCAAAGTTATTCAGTATTCTTTACTACTGCCATCAGCCTTGCTTCTACGTAAATCTTCATTTCTCTTTCACTAAGGGGAGCAGTTGCTACTACAAAGCAGCTGTCTGTCAGAAATACTCATATTCAGATTCTCCCATTTTCTCTTCCAAAACTTAAGAAGTTAATATGTTCAAATTATATATATTTATTAGTTAAATATGGTTTAAACATACAGAGCCCAGTTTTCAAAGCTTAGAAAAATATAAATGGTCCAGTAAATACATACACAATGGTAGGCAAAAGCAACTACAGAGTTGTTATCTTCTCATGCCAGAAAACTAGTTTTAGTGTATGTTAGTGTATTCCATGGAATTCCATTGAGTTACTGTCTCAAACTTAGTTCTTCAGTTCTTCTAAAACACTGAGACAAATACACAAAAAAACCATATAAAACAATCTGGCATTGTTCCACAATAGAATAAACGGTGCTTCTGTTGACACTTACTGGCCTCTGAAAAATACCCACTGAAAACCGAGGTTTTGCTGCAATGACTGCTGTAGCAGCTACCATTATCTGGGGGGTGGGGTGGAAAAAAGGTCTTCTGTTTTGAAGACATTTCCCTAGTGATAAAGGTGACATGGGGAGAGGAAGAAACATCTCTCCAACCAACATGGGTTAGTTCCATCTGGTAGAGTTATACCTCATTACTGCCAGATGGTGTCCTCATGCACTTCCAATGAACACAGCTGGAAAAACTAGAGGCATCAAAGATTAAATGCCTGTATTAGCAGTTAAACAACTAAAACCAAAAATGTGCTTTGAATCACTTTGCAGCCGGTGAAGTACTTTTTAATGCAACTACCTCATTCTTAAATTACTAAGATTGCACAGACTGAACTTTTAGGAAAAGTTACTAAGAACAATAAAGTCACTTCCATATTCACAATGGAACAAAAAGTTCCATCCTCAATACATTCTATTACATAATTAAAACCCTCTAAGCTTAAAGCAGCACGACACTAACAACATAGCCAATGAAAAATCCTAATCCATATGTAATTCCATCCTCCCTTCTCAAAAGAATACAGAGAAATGCAAATGTCCTGATTACATTTTAACATTATCTTCAAATCAGTTTTCTGCAGAAGACCAAACTGAGTTTATCCCATTCAGATTTTTATAATCTGTCTTCATATGATTCTTATATTCCAGGTACATTTATAGCATTAAAGATAAGTATAAAACTTGTAACAGCAGGTTCCAGTACCACATTGTACATGAGACACACTCTGGGTAACCATTCAGCTGCAGCTTATCTTGAATACAAAATGAAGAGTTCTAAATCAAGAGTGTTAGAGAGCCACGTTTGCTGATATCAACAGCCAAAATTTTGGCTTTCTGGCAAATGCTTCATAGAAAGCATCTGTTTACAGGCTACTTAGCCAAGGTTACAAGAGAGTGTAATATTGCAACCCCTAAAAGCCCTGTCATTGTTTCCTTCAGCTGCTGCATGTTTGTGAAGCTCCAAAGGCCTTGAAAGGAGCCAGAGCAGAGCCAACAGGTCAGGGCTAGATAAAATTAAGAAAGAATCTGAGGTCAGACCATGAAAGAACTTTTTCTTTTTTTTTCACCCCTCCAGAACAGTGAGTCCACCTCCAGCAGCCTTTCATTCAGTCCTGATAAGAAGAGACAGCACTCCACAATCTGGATTTCAGACTTTTTAAGTCCTCTTTGGGGAGGGGAAAAGATAAGGAAGCCCAAAGAAAATGGACGTTTTACTATCATTTACTGTTGAGTCATTAAGTCTGGATACTGAGCGTACTTTCATACCTGTTTTGAACATCCCTGCTCTCAGCACTTTAAAAGGAAAGTATTGATAGAAATAAAAGTACTGGGGGCTTTGTTCTTGTTTCTATAAGAATTAGGATTGCACAGAATTTCTAGAGAAAAAAACCAAAAACGTTCAGTGGCTTGATGTTCTCAGTCAAGTTCAGTGACTAGAAACAACTTCTTAAGCTACATCCAATGCAGCGATTCTAACAGCTGGGGAAGGGGATAAGAAAAATATTTCAGTTTTATTCTAGCTTACATACAAAATTTTAAATAATACTTTTTTCCTTTCAATTAAAGGTATCAAAACCACACTACACTCAAAAGGCTGAAAAAATGGTTGTTCTAAGGACAAAACTTCTGTGGCCAAATGTCCATTTTTAATTTAATCTTTTGTGCTGCTGGATTTTTTGTGTAACCTACAGGTCCATTGTTGGGTAGTGGTCCGGCTGGATAGCTCATTGGTCTGGTTTGCCAGGGTGACTGCGCTGCCCCCAAGCCCGTCCCTTCAACACAATAAACTCCAGATAATTATTCAAAGAAGAGGCCAGCAGCATGGGCTGCTCTGACATCGGGTCACGGCCTTTGACATCGAATCTGGGGCTAGCCAAAGTCTGCTCCAAGCAACTGAGGTCCAGGGGAATTATTAAGGGGGAAGGGTGGGAAAGGAAGAGCACTGAGAAATACTATCCTTAAAAATGTACTTTTGAAGCAAAGTAATGTAAATACAGCAGAAACTTATTAGGAAAATAAGCAAATACATTTCAAATACACTAGACAAAAGGGACGGAGAGTAGCGCATCAAGCCAAACAGTAACGTAAAGCCTGGAAGTAGAAGGATGATACCGATTCAGGTCTGTTCCTCTCAGAAGCAGGTAGTTCCTCTCAGATTTTTAGTACTAGATTTTATTTCTCTTTTCTAAAAAATGCCCTTTTACCTTGCTCAAGTACATATGATTAAGCAAATAAACACAGTTTAGCAATCCTGTTCTATTACGATTTCTAAAATCTTGTCAAGGCTCTCTGGGTATGTAATTTCTAAGCATTATTACTAGCTTCAGATAATTATATTTAATTACTTCTATTTTTAAAGGAGTTGGAATTTCAATTTCTTGCATATTTTAAATAACAACTTTTTAATATCAGATTAAAATAGTTTGAGAGGTTACAGATCGCCAATATTTTACATTTCATGGTTTCTTTTTCAATTTAAAGGTAACTTTAAACAGTTAGATGGAACAAAGACTGTCTGTAATACTCATGTTTTCCTTTGCAAACCAAATAACTGAAGTAGAAACTAAGCAGTTTGTTCTTTGTACAACATTGTAAAAGTTTATTTGGGTAGAAAATGGAACGTATGACATATGTGAATTGATCCAGCTAAATGGTCTGGCTTTCCACGGCTTTGGATGGCTCATGCTTATTTGTCTAAATCTGAAAAGGGTCTGTATCCCTTTTGTAGCTTTGCACTATCCCCTTAGAGGGCCCCAGGACAAACAACACCTCACACCCCCTTGCTGTAAAAACATCACCTCTCCTACTGCCCACCATCAGCAATAGCAGCTTTATACAAAAAAAGCGTGGGGGAAGGGCTAGCGGGCAGGATGAATTCCCAGCATACAGCATTTTAGCCTTTTGGAGGCTACGAAACAAGAACCATCTAAATGTCTCTAATCTTTTTAAAAGTGAAGCAAATCTCAACGATTTAAGTTTGCCCGATTTCCTTACGGGCATAGAGCATTCCCACTATGCCTGCAACGCTTTCAATCAGTCCCTGTGTTTCTCCTGCACTTCAGAGAACCGGTAAATTGCACAAGCAAAAAGCTCTCTTCCAATATTATTCTAACAACACACTCTAAAACTAGCAGACACCCTTATGTTAACTAGCCTGGCTCACCGTTTTCAAAGTGAGCCCTCGAAAGCTAACTTGAAAGCAATACCAGAGGCCTGGACAAACACCTAATTTTGATCTTTTGTGCTCGTCTTTTCTTCTGAGAGACCTTTTCTTTTGTTGCTGCCCAGTGGAAAGCACATAGCTCATTGGTCCTGCTTTGAAAGATGAGAGCGCTGCCCCTCAGTCCACCCCTCAGAGCACAATCACTTTAATGGAATTATGTAGAGAGGCCATCTCTGGAAGAAGAAGGGAGGGCGAGGGGGGGGGGAGGGAAAGAGTGTCCGAAGGAGCAGAGCCTTAATTACCCCCAGTTACTAACACAGATACGTCCACTGAGAATTCATGCAGTGGTCCAAACAGGATGTGTCACCCCATACAACAGGTTCCCTTACATACAGCAACTGACCCATGCACAAGTGACAGAAACAGTTAGTGAATCAAACATTACAGTAGAGGATCAGGAAAAAAAAAAGAAAGAAAAAAACCCCCACCCAAATGCTGCTACAAGCACACCTCAAAACAGGAATGTGCTATAAAAAGTTCTTTTTCCATAAGATGGAAGACACTGAAAAGATGATCTCAGTGAAGACCAACATTTCTGGGTTGCAGATAGGAAGGAAGTTTAAACAATTTGCCTGATCTTCATGCTAAGAGGAATGCTTCCAGAAAATGCATCTAAACACAATGCAATAAGCACTCTACCAAGTTTGGTTTAACATCTGTTTAGGTACCAAGCTCTATCATACATATGCACTGACTGCCTGACATCCAGCATCACCTTACAACCAACACATTTTTACACAATGACAAAGGCAATCTGTTCACAGCACCCAAACTTTCCCCTGAAGCTATGAAATAAATTTTCTTTCAGAACCAACATTTTCTGCTGGTCTGTCATGGACTCCCCATGCCATTTTGACCCTTTTGTGCAGCAAAATGAAAACACTATCTATCATTACTTGCACCACAGTGACTTTCTAGGAGGTGCACAGTTTCATTGCAAAAACATCTGTGGTCTGGTGACTCTTCTCAGATCTCAAGCTTTAGGAGTTGTGCTGTTGCAAGCATGACTGCAAGATGCAAAAGCTTTGGGTCAGCCAACTAACAGTTAGTCTGGCTCTCTCCTCCTCCTTGAGAGGGCAACAAGGAACTGCACTAAAACACATTCAAATTGCTAAATGTAAAACAAGTCAGTCATGACAGAAAAACAAACAAAATACATGCAAGTAGAAACCACCGCTATCTTTTTCTTAAGGCAAATATTGGCTGCATGGCCTATATCCAGCTGCATCTATAATTAGGGCCCAAACTTCAGTGGGACACTCTGTTATTGCAGGTGTCAAGGGCCATGTGTGCTCCGCTCACACAGTGCTCCCTTTTATTTGTCAGACACCACCAGGTTGTGGTGGTGCACCTCCTAGTCGGATACCTGATCTACACTCTGTGTCCATGGGCTTGCTGGCATGCACAGTTGTGTGAGCACTGAACTATTATTATACAGACACTTTGCAGATGAAAATAAAGCAACTGCTTAATGAAGCTCAAAATTTGGCACCCACTTGTTGAATACAGGGTGGAGGGGCAAGTTAACCTAGAAGGCTGACAAGATTTATAGTGAATTCGCTAAACCGACACATTTGTCATAGACTGCCAGTTAGTCTGATACACATTTACTGCTTCTGATACGACAACTCTCATACTTCATTTGCTGAAGTTAAATCCAGATGCATTAAAAAAAGCTTAAAATGAAGGCTGGCATCAAGCTTCCTTTGTACACTACTTTTAATGCAAAGTATTCATTGAAAACTCAGCATATAATGCTAAACACTTTCCAATCACACAGGTTAATAAAATGGGAAGCAGGGAAGTCAGCTAATAGTACTTGTAAAGAGTTCAGCTCAAATGCCTTAGCTCAGCAGGTCATTTCACCTGAAGTGTAGTGGCATGAGGACACAGGTCTCCATTTCCTCAGCCATGAAATGCATTGCAGTATCTCTCTCCATACATGAACATGTCTGTTACTTTTCCTTCACTATCTTCTTATATGCCTCATTCTCTACAGCCTCTCTGACTGGTTGCGTATCTTTGACATTTAGCAAGGGTATTCATTTTAATTACATTTAGATTATGCTGAACTACCTCCCTAGTGGTTTGGCGCAGCAGTGTTATTTTTAGCCTTTACATTTTCATACAGCACATCCTGGACTTCTAAAACATGCCCTGAAGAAAATTTCCATTTGTAACGATAATAAAAGTATCCAGGACCCTACAACGTCCTTGGCTCTAATATGCCCTGCTGTTATATTCAATGGCACACTGGCACGAGCTATTCATAATGAGTTTTGTGGTAGGAATTTGCACAGAAAAGTTTATTACAAGAACACAGTAAGTGACAGCTTGTCACCAGGCAATGAAGCCAGATATACTACATACTTATATTCCTTCTTGAATGCTTTCAATGAGCTTAAGTTTGGTACAAATACCCATCTAGAAGGCCAGGAGAATTCACTTCTCTCTAAAAATGCTACTAACTTTTCATCTCCACACAGATTCCACCTAAAACCATATTTCAATGGCATCTTGTGTTCACATCTTTCCAGGCCAGGACTCTGCTCTTCTAAGATAATTCACCAAAGGATTACTCAGTCTGTGGCAGCAGCTGTGCAAGTTAATGTTGTTGTTGCTTTTTGTTAAATACATGTTAATGGTTTATTTGAAGACTATTTAATTAAGGCCAAATTTCTGGAACAGTATTCTTGAAAGCACCATAGACAGATCTTGCAGGTGGTACAAAAGGGGTCAACATGTGCAATCTGAATTTGGACCTAACATTGTCAGGAGCTCAACTCCTTTACTCAGAGTAATTCTCTGAACTGTATTCTGAGTACTAATACCCTTCTACAAGAATGTTGTTTAATGTCCATATAAAGAAGCATCTAAACAAGAAGAGTAACCTGAAAGATTTCAGGCTTCCTGAAACTTCTGAAAATCTTTTGCTCTTCTGGCTGACAACACAGCACCTACTATTTCTTTTACACTTTGTGGTATTTTGTAAAGACAAAAGTATATTTTTCCCCCCCTTGGAAATGGATTACAACAGGTTTTTTACAGTAAATACTACTTACTACAGGTAAATACTACTGTACTTTAAAGGATGCTCAGAATAGCACAGAACAGCAATAACATGGAAAAGTAAATTACAACTTTGCAGAATCTGGAATAGAATTTCACAGATTGTGTGCTTTTTTCCAAGAATGGTTTTTATGTGTGTGAAGTATTTTCCATAATTATATACATGGCAATTTGGTCTGGCTTAATTTTTCCTTCAAATTGGTTTTCTTTAACTTTTTTTTTTTAATAAACAAAATCACTTCTCATGGGAAGCAATGCTGTTGTCATCAAAATGTTTGACCACAGACCAGTTGTAATTTAAATCTTTCGCCATACCTGCTGTATTTTTTAATTAGTTTTGTGAAGAACAAGCATTGAATTCATGTCAAACATTGTATTAACAAACTGAAAAGTACAGATTAAAAGACTAGGAGACTACTTATAATCAAGGTTATTTTTGTTATTTTTCCTAATGCATTCAAGATTTAAACCCAAGCTATATTACTACCTTGATTGAAAGAGGGAGAACAAAATTATCTTGATGTAATTCCTCTGCATATGAAGTTTATACAATACTTAGAAAATGGAAAGCAATCTGACTGATTGATTACTTAAGTAAAATAAACACACAGCTACTTAACTCTTAGCTAGCTATCTTCCTTTGTACAATTAAAAGGGTTTCCCATCATTAATTCAGTTTTACAAATGCTGAGTTGAGCCTGCAGTTTGATGAGCACTTTAAACCAGCACTAGCCAACACTGCTGCTGAAAGAAGCCAGCCTGCTTCCCCTCACCCTTCAGCCACTCACTCCTGCCGCAATCTTCATTTGCAGAGTTATTTTTCATTCAGGCCAATTTCCCCTGTGCAACCACACAAGTGTTAATGCAAGCACAGAGAGGAGCAGCACAAATTAGCACAGACAGGTACACAAGGAAATGTGGGGTGTTTTCTTCCAAAAGTGCCAGCTTTTGCTACTTTATTGAGCTCCAAGTTGCACTTTGATGAACTCCTAGAACTAAGCAACATCCCGAAGCAACAGAGCAAGCCACTGGCAGAACCACCTCGCTGTTCCCAGCTGTGGCCAGCTGGTTAGGACACAATACAGCCACCATGAGTCTGTTTCATCTCATGCAGCCTGGTGAAATCGTGAATCTCAAACCTATCCACACAAGAACTCCAATGACAGAATAGCCGTCTAATGAATTTATTAATAAAAGAAGTTTCCCTCAAGGGGGAGCTGTTATCTAATAGACTGAATGCAAAGCTGGAAATCTGGCAATTTACAGCTCAATTCTGTCACTGATTTCGGCGATATCACACTCAGTTTAAACCATCAGTACCCGAGAAACTCCATGAAAATGGCCCTTCTCTTCCTTGTGTTTCAGGTACCCTGTTTTTAAGATGGGACAGTGAACACTCATCCACCCATGAAACTCATTGGAATGGTTACAAAATGCTGAAATAACATAGAAAGGTGGAAATACAAATAACTGCCTGAAGTGTTTTTTTGTCACACCACTCCAGGCAGCGTGGTTCAGCTGCCTTGCACGGGGGCACAAGGGACAGCACAGGTTCTGGGGTCCCACAGGGCAGACTCCTCCCAGCTTCAACAAGGTGGAAGATGACCTTTCAGGGGCAGATCTTCCAACAGGGAGGCTCAAGCAAAAGAGGGAGGTGTAGGCACTGCTGAGCCAGCCAGAGTACCCTGGACTTGTGCCTGCATTCTGAATCATGCTAAGCAATTCACTTTTCTGTCCTACAACTTGACTGTGCTTTGGTGGTTTTCTTCAGGTATTTTACTGGGTGGATTGGGAGCATGATCTGGCTGTCATTTCTGAAGGAGAGGGATAGTTATCACTGCATATATGACACAGCTCTTCCAATCACAGCCCATGCATAACTGTCTACTCTGCTTGGATAACATACAAAGATTTAATACATCCAAGCCACCCCTGAGCAAAGTTTTCCAGCACAAAAAGCTGGTAGGGAGTGCTACAGCTATGGGTTTTCCAAGGCAAGTGGTTGTCACCAAGGCAACAAGGACTGATGAGAAACTAAGAGAAATTAGATAAAGGCAGGTAAGAAGCAGTAAGAAGGCAGCCAAAACACATGAATAAACAGGCTAAGTTAGGCCAACATTAACAATTATCATGGAAAGAAAAATTAATACAAAGGACTAATATAGTAAGAGGTATGCTTCTGATGGAGAAGTGCTGGACTACACTAAGACAAAGAGGATCAGGAAGCCAGAAGATACCCTATTTTTCTCCCAACAGTTTCTATATACACATGCAAATTTAGACACACAGATACGGAGCTAGGTAACAGGCTGTGAGCATATCGCTCCCTGCGTCTTAAATATACAAAGGAGAAAGTGGGGAATTGATGGGTAAATGGACACAATGCACAGTAGTGCAACACCTACCCATCTGCCTCTCTGCCCCCACATAAACCATCCTACCGTACTGCTTCTGAACATCTCCAGTTCAACTGCCTTAAAAAAAGCCCTGGGATGTGATATACAGACCACATTTTCAAGATATATTTGCATGCAATATTTTAAGTCTCCTGCTTTGTCTGAGTATACAAATATGTCAGTTGTACAAAGAGCCACAGCACGCACAACTGGATGCACACAAGAGGCAGAAAACTCAAGTCGCTAACTGATCTACCAAACAGGATCAAGAATGTATTTCCCTGTCCCAGCTTCTGCAAACACATGCAGAAACAAGTATTTTTGTTTTGTAATGATAACCAGCTTGAGTTGGGATACAATATTCAGCTATGATAATGGTAAAAACACTGTGAAAGGGAGTAGAAATGCTGAAATACACTTTTTATGCAAAAGTTATTTCTACTAAACTTTTTTCCAAGGCACAGAAAATTCACAGGAGAAGTTTCACAGGAAGAGCTGCTTCTTCCAACACAAGATTGGTTTTTTCCCCACTTCCCACATACCCTGCCTTCATCTGCCACAAAAGTGTGACTCCAGGCAACCTGAAAAAAAACCAACATTGACTTTTCCACAATTGCATCTTTTCCCAAAATAGAAAAATGCTTCTGTTAGCAATAATGCCTTCATGGCAAATATACAACCAAGGTGTTACTCAAGGCAGGAAAGCTACCAGAAAACGTATTAGCTTAGCTTTAGAAATGCATCTACTTATCACGAACACAGAATTTGCAAAGAACCCCTACTATTACCTTTCCCATACAACTATCACAAGTGGTAAGGTGACCCAAAAGAAGTTAATGAAAAAAAAACTCAGGAGAAATTAAGTTAACATTTGATCACAACATCTGGATTGTTGTTTAACAAAGGAAGAATACAATAAAAAAAAAAAAAAAAAGAGGTGGGAGGGTGGGGGGGTTAAGAAATGTAACTAGCCCTGTACAGCAAATGTTTTCTTCTGTCCACTCTGAAGTCTCTTTCATGTGCTAATGGTGGCATTTTTTTAAACTCTTCGCCTTTGACTTACTCAGACCTTTAAGGACCTCACACATCTAATGGTTCCTCACATTCACCAAGAACAATCAAGAGAGGTCTGGGGGTTGACATGCAGTATGATTAATGGACAATGTTGATTTAATTTCCTATAACAGGAGTTTTCTCTAAGCTTTCTCCAAGGAGCAGTTTCTTTGCAATCCGGGACTTAAGTATTTTACTAATGAAGTCCAATAAATAGCAAATTAAATAATGCTGTCTCCCAGAGACAAATCCTCTCACTTCAGGAAAAAAGGAAGGAAAAAAAAACCCCCACCATATTTAAAGTTGTGTTTAAATCTTAAAAAGGTTGCATAGCAGGAATTTACATAGTTGTTGGAGGCTTTTTTGTTTGGTTTGGTTTATTTTATTGTTTTGTTTAAGAAAATTGAGCAATTATCTGGTCATTCCTGCCATTGTTAACTGCTTGCTCTTTTTTTCTCTTTAAACAGGGGTACTAACTTAATTTCCACTTCCAAGAAATTAGTCTTTATTGGTCACTTTTACATTATAGCTATTAAAATGTATACCATTACATATTCATTGTAATACTTAGAAACATTTCAAAAAGCAACTTTGAGGGTTTTTATTTAAAATAATTTACAACTTTCTTGATGTAAGGAGTGATCAATATGTCCTTTTCATGAAGCAAATTTTAACCTTCAGCTCCAGCAAACGAACAATGAAACACTATTTGCATACATCCTAACTGTTACTCAATCAACATGACACAATTTCCCAACTGAATTCCCACACAGGTTTAGATTGAAACGGTGGAATTTCTACCCTGAGAACGCAGAGCAGCAGAGAGCATTTCCTGCAAGATTCTAATTGCTTTCCCACCACTGAAAATTTTACCTTTAAATACTTTGAAGACAGCACATTTTGCTTTACTATAGGCCGGCAAGTTATCTTGCCAGAGTGCAAAAAATCTCCCCCTCCTATTTCCAAGGCTTTGCAGTACCCTTGATTCCAGTTCTTCGAGTTGTGACACAATTAGTCTGATGTCCTGAGAGAAACAACAGCATCCGACTCAGTTATGGGGACAGCTGATAAAGCGACAGAAAGTCTCTCAAAAACGGGCAACAACCCTCCATGCTACTGGAGTGGGCCCATGGAACATAATCTCTCCTGTTGCCTCAGTAAAGTCTGCATCTTTACATTTTTACCTTTAAAATTGCTACAAGGCATTGTCCCAGGAAATAATGAAAGTTTCCTCATCCTGACAGCTCCCACTATCTCTTTAGAGAGTCAGGCTTAACTGGTCTTAGCACTCTATTTTGTTTTTTCAAGTACAGTACATTCAATCTTTATTCTGCACTTGGGTATCTCCTGCCTCACCATGTCCTTCCCCTTTAAAGAGCCACTAGCTTGGGAAGTTAAAATGAATTACTGCAAAAGTCAAGGCATGTTTAAATTAGGATGTCAGGACTATTTTCCCAGATAAATGGGTTCAAACTGGAACAGTTCAGAGAGCATGTTCAAGAAAGTTACATAAAAATATATTAGGCAATCCTTCCAACACACAATCTACCTGTTTCTGAAAGATCTTAACTGTCAAAGAGAGCAAGAATGCATCTTTCTGACCCAAGACTAAGTGCTTAGTATGTAGACAAATTAGTAATTGTCCATGAGTTGTAGAGCCATTTCATAACTCTGCAGTTAATTCAAAGAAAGCCTAGAGATTCCTCTTAGTGTCTGTCATATGTAACATTTTAATCACCACCAAAACCAGTTACACTGCTAATGCAGATGTTACAGATTTCACTATTCCAGTGCCTACAGAAGTTGATTACTGGCTAAATCAGTAACCTATTGAGAGGCTTGATGGTGTAATTTAAAACTGACAAATACATTAAACATTAATTAAAGCTTTCCATTACAAATGAACTGTATGAAAATAACATTTACTTTCAAAAAACAAAAACATAGGCAGAAGTAACTGTGACGTGATTTAAAGATAAATCCAATTTCTTCAAAGGAGGCAAACTTAAATGCTGTCAGAAAGAATATATGACAAAGTAATCTTTTTTTTTAAAGAACAAAAATTAAAGTGAAAGTATGTAATTATGATACAAATCTGCAATATTGCACAGTGCAAGAGAAATAACGGCAGAACTACACAGGAAGGAAGGCACTACATTTTTAAAGATGTGGCACTTGAACTGCATAATAAGTATGCAGCATTAGCAGCTGATAGTTAACTGGCCTCTCCTCAGCAAATCTGCTCAGAACAAGCTGATATTTATCTAGGATTCCCACTCAGTCCTGTGTAAGAGTGCTTAAATAAAGCCAAGGCGAAGACACAGTTGTTGTAATGGATGCCATGCCAATAAGCTCCAACAAAGGGCCACATAGTTAAACACGAGCTTCAGTTTTGCTCAATAAGAATTCAATTTACAACCTGAGAGAATCAATTTTTGCGTCTGAACAGAACAGCATCTGCTTTGATATTTTGCAGGTAAAAAAAGTTACAGGGTAATAAAGCCCCCTCCCTTCTCTCTTTTAATCTATGAGGGTTTCTCCCCCTCCCCTTTTAAATCCTGAAAGAAAAACACAAGGAAAAATATGATATGCAGATATGCCACGTCTGCATTTGGAAGACAGGCTCATTTAGAGTGGTGACAGGTCTGCTTTTCATGATTATGAAGTAAGGAATGCGTGTGTCATGTTTATTGACGTGTAGTAAAAGCACACTATCATACCAGGACTAAGCAAGAGCTCGGGTTTGTTAAGTACAAATATACATGAACTGCCACATTTGCAAAAGAGAAAGAGGTCAGTTAGCTGAGGAAGAGGTTGCTTTTAAACATGCCCAGTCTACTTCTAGGGCTTTTGATTTTATTCCTGTGCAATGTGACCAATTCCTCCTCCCCTCTCTCAGCAAATTCCTTATGTTTTAGCTGATAAGTAGTAGCAAGCCTGTTACACACAATCAGGAGAATTGACAGATAAGAGGTTTAGTTTAAGGATGTAATCAGCATGAGTAAACACTAGACTGACCCAGCTGTAAACAGTGGAAATAAATGATAATATTTGTCCTGGTCACCTACTGAGCTATTAGACACTTTTCACTATGTAACAATGTAAATATAATGGCTACAGTATATACAGCATACAGTGCTATCATCTGGTTTCCCAAGCAAGAAAACTGAGCTTTTAGTTGATCTTTATTAAGAACTAAAGCGATTTCTGACCTTTTTTTTTTTTTTAAACAGAGCTGTAGTTTGTTCAAGTCAACATTTCATTAACTGTGAATGTCTGATCTGATATAAAATACCTCAAGCAGAAATAAAGTGTATCTGTAATACTACATTATATTTTACTGAATGCCATTTGAGAACAGTTAACTATGAAATAAAAAAAAAAAAAATTGAGTGTTGTAGGAGATGACCTGTGTTTCTTTCACATCATTTCATGAAACCGTAGGAATGCCTGGCTCCTTGAATTTGTATGGGAGTCCCAAACTAAATTTCCATAGTAACTTATAACCGAAAAGCAGTATCAATTCCCACATACACAATTTTGATATCCCAGAATTTTCAGATACAAGTATGTGAGACTACATTTTGACACCAACAAAACCTGGGATAAAACTGAAATTATAGCCCTAGCTATCAGAAATAGCTACATTAACACATGTAACGGTCTTACAGTATTCCTTCTCAATATTACAGCATGTGCAGTTCTTAATGAGAAAGATGTCATCAAAGCTGTCAAAGATGTCATTAAGTTTTTAAAATTCACATTTTTCTAGCACATCCACTTGCAATACGGTGCAAACAAAACCAGTGTCATATCTGACCATTATATCAACTGCTTTACGAAACTTCATAAGCACTTTTACAGAATTATTACAAGAGACACTTGGGTGACATGCATTAGACAGTTGGAGAAATTCTTTGCATTGACTCTTCTTACACACCTTTATTCAATTCTATAGACTGTAGAATCACCTTGTCATCTTTGCTGCCCTGGACTAAAGCTTAGCTATAATCATGGTTCTAACATGATAGAAATAGATCCAGGGGAAATTAAACACTGAAGGCCAAGTCTCCAGGGGAATGCTAAGTGTAGTAAGTAGTTGGCTAATTCTTCAGCACAAGCCCCCTTTTCAGAGGAGAGTGCCATGCAGGGTCACAAAATGTGTCTTTGCGTCATTGAGACTTTGACAGATTCTTCACTTGGAAACTTTGTTCAACTTGAGGAGGGCAGGGAAATGTACTTTCCCTTATTTCTCCTCTCTGCAACTGGAAAGAGGTAGGACATAGAAGACCTTTCGGGCAGGAAAGTTTTTCTGATTAAGAGCAAACTTTCTGGAGTAAATCGCACAAATGAGTCTGACAGAATCTAATTATTTTTGCAAAAGAACTAGATCGGGGCAGGGGAAAATGCCACTGGGTAATGTAAAACTGGAGTACCAAGAGAAACAGCAAGGAGTTATGATGGCCCTCATGTTAAACAGCTTAGATGACCCCAGTCAGCATATAAGAAGCTTTCCCAGAGAGGGGGCTTGCAGTCTCTTCAAGCCTCAGAGGAATCACCAACCAATTTTTTTACTTTACCTTTTTTTTTTTTTTTTTTTTTAAAGCAGATACACTCCCTTTCATGGCCATCAAATGACTTGGCAGTTTCTGCCCAGTCCCCTGCAGCCAGCAAGCGCCCCAAGCCCTGGGGAGCCAGCAGTGCTCCTGGGGGCTGCAGCTCCCAGCGCAAGACACTGCACTCTGCAGGCTGTCCTGGGGAGGGGCCTTCACCAGGGAAAGGTCAAGGTATGTGGGCTCCCATGCTCAAGGAGTTTTCACCAAAGCTAACAGACCAGTTTTTCCATCCCCTAAGGTGTCTGCCTGAAAACGGTTATTTAGTGCGATATCATCTTGTATGCAACAGAAACAACAGAGCACCTAAGGTGCGCGCATCTCTGCCACAACCTGCTTGCCTCAGGGTTTAGTGTTCCTTTAGTGAGATCCTACCTCAGCCTTGTCACCAAAGTGCAACTTTCTGAAATACTGTAACTACCATCAGTCAAGGTGGTACAGCTCCCAGACAGCAACTACAGAAGAATGAATCAGCAGAGTGAATTCTTGCTTTCCTCCCTCCCAAGTGTAGAAGGCTTTAATGGCACAAGAACATGTTGCATTCCTCCATCACCAGTGGCATTCATTTCATTAATTACTAGCATGATAAGAACTGAAAAATAAAAAAAAGTTCAGAAAGGGAGACTTCCAGGCAGCTTGAAGAATATTGTTCTTGTGTTGAAGCATCAGAATTGATCATGCTTTCTTGAGTTTGTTAACCAAGAACTAGAATTTTATTTTATTCTCCCTAGATGTAGGTTCCAGGATGAGATTCCTATCAGCATTACAACATAGTTATGAAGAGTTCCTGGCTCCAATAAACCAGGTAAGCTTAAAATGGGTTCTTCTGAGTCACTGACCTTCTTGTATAGGCTCTACCTTCCTACCGGTCATATAGCTGCACACACAGTGAGTTGTGACAGGCCAACAGTCCACCTAGCACAGAAATGAGTACCAGCAACATTGAGGCAGAGATGCATATGCATGTACTTAAAATACTCTTTGAAAAAAACAGTTTGAAGACATTTAAAGGGGGGATGAGCTTCTTTGGACACTCCCTTTGTTTTAACTTTCAAGCTTTGCCAATCCCTCTCCTGTTGCACAGCGAGAAGGTTCCCAAACAAACTCTTCCACCAACGAAACTCACTTCAACTTCTGAACACACATATTCTGAAACATTACAGAAACAGAACCTGTACCAGCAGACTCATCAAGTCTCACAATGAAAGACTTTCTGTTAGAGAAAACTTTCTAGAGCAGGAAGAAGCAAAGGATGAATTAAAAATAGAGGCAAAAATGCATGGTATGCACCCAAGGGTCTGCTCCTGTGGCAAATTCAAGTAATAATGGAATTTTACACTGGACTAGGAAATGGCCTGCTATTGAAAAATAAATGCCAAGACCTTTAACACAAACAAATGTCTATGTGAAACCGTGGATATTTATTTTGAGAATGGCAGCCCTGACTCTGATCAGATAATTTAATTCTATTTACATGGTGACTATCGTGCTAAATAATCCAGTTTAAAAATACACAGAAGTAACTGAGTAGACCTCCACTGGAGTAAGAGAGGTCAGTTCTCAAAAAACAAGGTAGGAACCAACAAGAGATTAAAACATACAGCATAATATTCATATTGCTATATTTCATGTTCAATCACTGTAACCTATTTCACACTAGCATTACTGATTCTGCTTTACCTATCACATTTGTCCCTCCATCAAGAGTCCTGTAGATATTTGTAAATCATTTACAGTAGTTATATCAATGCTATCAACCATCCATGCAATCAACAGTGCTTATAATATCAATGGTAATGTTCTCTTTGATTAGAGAATATTATGAATTCTGATTTTGTGATGCACTTCAATTGTCACAGAGTAAGTGAACCATCTTCTTTAAATAGAGAGATTTTGCACAATTGGCAGTTGTACCAACATCTGCAGGAAGTTCCATGGAGAGACGAATTGACATGCTCCAAATGTCACTAGAAGTCTGTCTGCAGTTTATTAATTATGCAAGAGAACAGGGAATGGTAGAGCAGCCTTACGTCATGACAAACTAAGACATGAAAAGGGAGTGTTTGGAAGCCACATAACTTCAGTGGCAACAGATAATGCATGAGAAACTACTCCATCTTTGCCACTGGGAAGCACCTAGTACTATTAGCGTATTCTTCCAAATTAGGAATAACATTTTCTCTTGACCATGTTATCCAACATATATGAAACCAAAAATATTAAAACACACCTTTCCCCTTCAGGTTTCACACTCACAGTATTCTACTAATTCCTGCAGCTCATAATGAAGACATTTATTTTAAAGAGGCTGTCAATAAATCAGTAGTTTAGTGTCCTCAGGAGAGGCAAATGGATGACAGAACATCAGTCTTCAAAGCCTCTGTTCAGTTCATGAAGATTCAGTTTACCATAGTCACAAAACCTAGAGCAGTGGCTTGCCTTGTTTCATCTCTAAATTCAATCAGGTAGGATCACTTACTAATAAGTAACATTTTAAATTTGAAATGCATAAATAAAATAACCTTGTCCAAATGATTTAGATTATTCACAAGAAATAAAAAGGAAAGCAAATCAGTCCCTTCTTAAACCGTGGATGTTGCTACAGTCTTTGTGGGTTTATACATTGCACATAATTTTACCTGCTATATTCTCCACGTGTGCAGCTGCCACAGGCAGAAAAAGGTTGGTTGTGTACTGTTTTCTAAGAAATAATTTAGCATGCACAAGTATTTCAAACAGGCAGCTTCTCAATGGGCAAATACAGTAGTCAGACAGGCACTGTCACTGTGAGAAGTCTGCGTGAACTTTCCAAGCTTCAACATACATAATCATCTTAGCAGTGGAAAATCATGACCTAATCAAATTTACTGTGTCAAGTGAGTCTTTTGTAGCTGTAGTAATTAAGGCCTTTTTCTGGAAATGCTACAAAGCAAACAAAAATAAGAAACCAGCAAAGAAACTTACACAGGAAAACTTCCCATGTTTCTTACACACTTCAAATAACTCAATACATCCCATTAAAAATAAAAAAGATGACTTCTACTGAAGTTATTTGAAAAAATACTCTTCAGTGGATATAACCTATGCAGCATAAATTACACATATGTGAAAAATATAAATTATGGCAATCAGATTATATGGGATGTGTCATGTTTTGGTCACGATATTTAGATACTTAGAATTATGATAAAGAATAAACACTCAACACATCACACGCACCATGACTGGATGGTTAACTCAAGCACATGAACTCTTCCATGCCCACACTTCTTGTAATTCAGTTAACAATGTGACCATGTGAAAGTTGTAATTTCCCAAACTCACTTAGGTTTTGTTTTTTCCTCTGTCCACATGCTTACTAGAAAGGAAAACACAGATAATATACATTCTAACATAATTTTGTAAAATAATATTTTAATCTGAGGAGGATTAGCATACTGAAAAAATCCATATGATGTGGATCACGCAGTTAGTAAGTTCGCATGTGTCCGAAATTACTGCTTTGTAACTGCATAATGAGAAGACCAAAAAAAAAAAAAAAGGGGGCATTTATGTCCTAGGACACACAGACACCACATCCTTTCAACCCACTGCTCTTTTGTCTCACAGCTCTCTTAAACAGTCAGCTGCTACCAGATGCTCTGGCTAGAAATGGTCACAGATGGTCAGTTGTCCACTTAACAGACCAGAATGCTCTCCTCAAATCTACCCTAAAATAGTATCTCAACTGTATGCAGCAGATGAGAATATCTGAGCATGGTCAAGAGGCCATTTGACCTAGTTCAGACTGCAGGTCAATTTTGATAATTTAGTCATGATTAATTCTCCACACTACCCCTAAATAAACACACTTCAAACACTAAGCGTCAAGTCCTATATTACTTTTGCTGATTACATTATAGATCACATCTTTTTATGAAAGAAATTCTCAGTTATATACGTAAACAGAAGCACCTTCTACCTAGGGATGATACCAATGCATCTGAACTAATACACATTGCAAGAGCTGCAGGAGGAAACAGAGTCAGGTAATCAATGGAAAGACTCCAATGGGACTCAGCAAGCTCTGTGCCCTAATCTTTGTGCTCAGTCCTGCAAATATTTACCAGTACTCCTTAAAAATATTAACAGGCTAATAACATGCACAAGGGCTACTTTCTATTACAGTGAGCAAGCAGTGCTTGTTGTGCAGTACAGCTGTGACAAAGGCTACAAATAACAGATAAATAGGGTAAAAATACCAGAGAAAAATCTTTGGTATTTCATATTAATCTTTCACTGTTACTAGATTAGGCATAAGTACACAAAAGCTGAAAAAACTGCATATTAAACTGAATATTAAAAAGACATGTCATTTACTAGCAGTATTTACTAACTGTAAGTTGTGATAAGTAGCTGGGTGTCCTTCTTCCAACTTACACAAGATTTACAAGATCTGGTTATCTAAGTGCTGCGCAACACATATTTTGGGAGAGGATTATTCCATCAGCAGCATAACTCAAGCTTGCAAAACTTATTGCTGGGAAAACAGATGGCCAAACCTAACATTGTTGCCTTACAGGTCTAATGATTTAAGCTCTCTAAGATGTCCTTTGACTTTGCTGTCTTCCAGAACAGTTAAGAAATATTTTATATACTCACCTAAACCACTGACAGTATACTCAAGATCACTGGCATCCAACAGAATTGGTCCATTCTCCTGTTGGCCTTCTTCCTTGTAATACAGCTTGTACCCTTGAATAGTAGCAGTGTCCTCAGAGTCCTGCTGCCACTGTACTGTAATGGTTGTACAGTTCATCGGCTCCAAACGCAATTCAGGAGACTTTGGTGCTGGTTTTAGAGAAATATATATAATATTCTTATGTTCTAGAAACAACTAGTTTTCATGCAAAAATCTGGGTGCCCATCAGTCCAAAGTTCACTCAAGACTGATTCTAGCTCATCTGTGTACTTACATAATTATTTCTTTATTATGTCATCTGACTCCCTATAAGCTAATCTAACAACTTAATTTAGGATAAATCAGAATAGAAACATTTTTTAATTCTCGATCTTAATAAAGAATAAAATTTATAAGGTAGTTATTTTCAAAGAAAAATGAAAATACTCCAAAAGATAGTTATAAAATTACTTCCTGTTTTAAAGTAAGCCAGAGCAAATGTGATTAACAATAACATCACACTTCGAGAGCTAATAATTCGTTGTAGTAGTCAAAACTCAATGAAATCCAAAGTGGATGGATGTGGACTACAGCTAAGAAATAAAGTTACAAATTCAAATCTACATCATTTTCAAGCTATTCATGCAAAGCTGAATGCTCTTCTCCATGACATTACTAAATAATAATGTAATCCAAAGCTTAATTATAACAACTTAAATTAGACTTCAAATATCAAGTCAATTTGCATATTCAAAACATGTGCATTTTGTTTGTAATACAGACATGCATGCATCAACTCAGATTCTTTAAGTACCTGTACACACTGTTCATGTGTAATGTTCCAATTTCTACAAAGGTATTTTACACTGAACAACAATGGGGTTTGGGGTTGTTGGATTTTTTTTTTTTATTCAAATTATATAGAACAGAAGAAAACTGTGTTATCACTGGAAACGAGTCTACAAGCTAAATCATTTGAGCAGCTCACAAACATGAATTCAAGTTTCCTGCCACCGTGTCAAATATGTGAATATCAACATGTGGAAACAATCAAAGATTGACACCAAAATAATTTATCAGCTTTTCCTTCTTGTGTCATATATAAGGCCTTTCATAAGACAGATTAGTTCCTCTTCAACTTTTGATCCTGAAACTATATATTAGCTGCATTTAATTTATTAAAGGAATCAGAATTTTTTGAAGATTATGCACAGAATCATGGTTAGAACACTATTTTCTAGACCACCAGAACAAGAACATGTAATGAGAAAACCTATTTCACAACCTTGCCCTACCTGTCAGAAAAAATTGTAGCCTTCAGATGAAGCCTGCAATTGACCCCATCTCTAGGCTGCTGGTAATGTTAAGAATTACCTTTCACACTTGTAGCTTTGGGAGTCCGGTGGGAAGTCCACAAAGATGCCTCTCCCCAGCCAATCCTTGTTGCAGCAGTGATACGAACCAAGTACACACTGTCAGACCTCAGGCCTTCGAGGAGATACTCATCTGAAGTCCCTGGAAGCTCCAGGACTTGGACTTTGGTCTCTGTGCTGAGGCGGAAAGACAGACGGTACAGGACCACCTGACCTCTCCTGTATTTTGCAGGAATTGGCAGCCAAGAGATGAGAATATCTGTAGGACTCCTGCTTGTCAAACTAATTTCAGGAGCTCTCAAGGGAACTAAAAAGGAAAAAACAAAGCTTTTGAGCTCAGGGAAAAGAGAGATGGAAAATTCTTATCTGACACCTTAGCCTATGATGATGTGCCAGTAATGTAACAGTAAATAATCCACAAAGTTTTGTAGATTCTTGTTTATTTTAAGGCTAACTTGACACTGCTTGTACTTCTTACCTTCTGCATGCAGTATAGCCTTAGCAAGCTCCTTTCTGTAAGGACCTCAACATTTCTTCTCTTACTGCTGCCAGCAGTAATCAAAGGCAATCAGCACCTTACTGTTCTGACAAACTGACTGTCAAGGTTAGATGCAACAGCTTAAACTGAGAGTCTAGCCAACAACCTGTACCACTGAAGACTCAGTGCATGTTTTCTTCTGCCAACCATGTAATGAGGGTAGTAACTCCTGGTGAAGAGAGAGGCAGACAACTGGAACTGGCAATGTTCCACACTGCCACAGCTTAACCCTGTCAGAATTTATTAATCAATTCTAATGAACTATACTAAACAGTTTGTTGTTGCAATGATGTTCAGATTAGTTCAATCTCTGCACAGAAATAAGTCAGCAGGGGTTTTTATGAAATTCTGATTCTAATAACAAGCACATAGACAAAAAGAAATCAAACAAAAAATGTTATTCCAAATTGTTTCCAAAATTTGCAAAAGATGCAGTGGGTGTGGAGTTCGAGTCACGTTTCGGATGCTCAAGAGACTAAATCATAGGCTATCATCAAATTCTCAACACTGAGGGAGTTCTTAAAGATCTAGAATAGTTATTTACATGATTTAATGAAATGTCTTTCAACATAGAAAAAGACACCGTGTAATATATATACAATATTGCCCTGTCAGAATGTTATTTTATTATGTTCCTTTCATTAGCTGGCTCAGTCTTACATTGTGCACATCCAGAAATCTCATTGATGTCAACGGAAATCTGGGATCCTCAAGAGCTGTTAGCACTGGATTGCACATTTCTATTCAGTGCAAATAAAAACGTTCACCTAAACCAGTGGTATTTGTCTTACCATCTTCAAGGGTGTGCTGAGTCACATGATCTGACATCTGACTGGCTCCCAGAGGCATATAAGCTACAATATAGAAGGTGTAGTTACTGGCTGGTTCCAAGTCATCAATAATGTAATGGGTTGTATCATTTCCAATGACCACTTGGTACTCCTCATTATTCAAACCTGGCATAAAACAAGGGTTAGACAAATAAAAATTCCTGACAATCCCTAAACGTCACAGTACCTTGGCTTTAAGACCTTACAAAGTTATTTCATGTTCTTCCCCAGCCTACTTCTATTTTTTCAACCCTACTAAGTAAAAGCTCTTTTATGCACAGGAGTAACTGTGTCTTGCTGTGGTGTAGATTATGGTGTTTCAGGATTTTCCTGAATAAGGGATGCTGAATGCAATTCTAAACCCTATTTAGAATTAGTCACAACAAACCGTGCTCAATGTACAGTAACACAACAGACAAGCTCTAATAGCCTTATCATTCATACCCAACTTCTAAATCTATTTGTTTAGAGTCAGGGAGGTTTTTTTCAAAACCTATTTACAGAGCCTTTCTATAGCAGACTGCGAGGAATTCGAGGGCTCCAATCCATCAAAAACTGAACAACCCCTCCATTCCCCCCCAACCCACCCCAAAAAGAAACAAACAGAAAGAATTTATTCAGCAGAAGGATCTCATTTTAGCCCTGTGAATTCTATTACATTTGATCAACACCTTTTTTTCTTTAATTTGGAGACAGGCCAATAAGAACAGACCAGAATGAGCTTCAAAAATGTTTGGCTCTTTAGTGAGTTGTTAAAGGAAAAAAAAGAAAAAAATTCTCAGCAATTCACATTAAAATATGCATAGCAACACATGCAGCAGTCCTTGTCTTTGTTGGGCTTTATTCCTATAGAGGAAGGCTATAAAGTGGAATAGGTGTGGTGAAAGCTGCTGTGTTAATGAACAATTCACACCAAGTGCATGTCAACTTAATCAAAACTCTCCAAGAGCCAGCTTCTTCTCTTCACAACCGAATTTATAAACAAAACGAAAGGCAAATTCCACCATTAAGTTTTCCCACATTTATGAATTAACTTGATAGCATTTTAATTAGACAAGATTACGAGCATCTCACAACAGACTAGTTAATGGCTTGTTAATTAGGAATTGCAAGGCACGATTTCTGACCTGCTAAACAAGATCCTTGAGCTCAAATTAAAAGGACTTGTTCTCTCATTGAATGGATTGCTAGGCCTCATGCAGAGGCCCTAATGAAACAGCCATAATAGAGAACAAGGCTTGCCTTCCACCACAATCAGTGTTCCCTTTGTGCCTTTTCTAAATCACTAACAAGGAATTAACACACTCCAACATGCACGCTCATCAGACCCTTATTCCTCTTGCTACTATGACCCTGATTTGAATGTAAAATATTCTGCCTAAAGAAACAAAAAACAAAACCACAAAAAACCCACCTGTTAGTTTCTTCAACTAACTTGATTAAAACACTAACTTTTTTTTTTCTCCAAATAGGGAAGAGGACCTGAACCTGTTTGTACAGTGAAACATCAGAATACTCGAGTTGTGAAATTACACAATGAGTGATGGTATCTTTGTATTAAAACACCTACCACATTGTGAAGTCTACAGAAAAAACTCTACAAAACTGCATGATTAGTGTATTATCCTTAGACTTAACAAGCACTGGTTTTCTTCTGCAATAAAACATTCTTTACTTACACTGACAAATGTGGTTCCTAACTAGAACAAGAGAGCAATATATGAACATAAATGTATGAAGTAAAAAGTTACACATGAGAAGCTTTAAGCAAGTAAGATATACTCTAGTTAAGATACATCAGAGATCATTTTTAATGTTTATTAGGGTCTGAAACGGGGTGTGAGTGTAGACTGAGGAAAGACAGGCTGAAAGCAATAATGAAAGCAATACATTCATACAAACTATTTACATTAATACATAATTATCCAGAATTCTTACAGAGTAAATAAGGTATTGACAATGTCAACAGTCTATGTTACCACCTCTATGGCCTGGTATGGTGTGAATGTCATCAAAAGATTTTCCTTAATATTTAATTTGCATTTCTTTAAATATAGTTGCTTCTAAATTTACATTAGAGAGATGGCTGATGTGATACTTTCTCACAAAGGCATTTTCTATGTTTTTAATAATGCCTCTGATATGTGGACAACATCCTCAGAAAGGTTTACAGACTATCACTTAGAACGCAATTATTTTTACAGAAGTGCAGTCCACTAGTGTTTGAAGCTCAACATTTTTTCTACAAAACAAGACAAGTGTTTTTATGTCCTGATGCAGATCTTCTGGTACTACCCAATCACATTACCAAAGAAAAAATGCATGCAGATCACCTACATTTTGATTCCCACTGCTTTAACTACTCCTCTTAACACAGCCCTCCCCACTCTCCCTCTGTGGATTTCTTTACTAATGCAAAAGGACACAAAACAGCATTATATTAAAGTAAATATCACAAGATAGTCTAGAAAGATGAAAAAACGGGTATTTGAGAAAGCAAGTTCAAATAAATCAGAGTTTTTGTTTGGTTGGTTGCTCTTGTTTGGAGTTTGTTTTGTTTTTTAAACCAAGACAAGCTACAATCTCATTTCACAAGATATAACCTTTGGATAAGCAAGTAAATAAAGCAGGGACTGCAAAACAATTTTGCAGAAAACACATTTCAGAAGATACCTCCTTTCACTAGCATGCAAGAGTATTTCCTGCACAAATACACACTTCCTTCAGGACAGTTTTCTAGTTGTGTTGGTTTTGGCTGGGATAGAGTTAATTTTTTTCATAGCAGCTAGTATGGGGCTATGTTTTGGATTTGTGTTGGAAACAGTGTTGATAATTCAGGGATGTTTTCCTTACTGCTGAGCAGTGCATACAGAGAGTCAAAACCTTTTCTGCTTCTCACACCACCCCACCAGCGAGGAAGCTGGGGGTGCACAAGAAGTTGGGAGGGGACACAGCCGGGACAGCTGACCCCAACTGACCAAAGGGATATTCCAGACCATATGACATCATGCTCAGTATATAAAGCTGAGGGAAGGAGGAGGAAGGGGGGATGTTCAGAGTGATGGCGTTCGTCTTCCCAAGTAACCATTACGCGTGATAGAGCCCTGCTTTCCTGGAGATGGCTGAACACCTGCCTGATGATGGGAATTGGTGAATGAATTCCTTGCTTTGCTTCACTTGCGTGTGCGGCTTTTGCTTTACCTATTAAACTGTCTTTATCTCAGCCCACAAGTTTTCTCACTTTTACCCTTCTGATTCTCTCCCCCATCCCACTGTGAGGGAGGTGAGTGAGCGGCTGTGTGGTGCTTAGTAGCTGGCTGGGGTTAAACCATTACACCAGTTTTCTTTGAAGCTACCCAGTCTCTGCTCTCTACACTAGCACCAGACATAACAATTGCCCAGATAACTTATCTAGTGTGACTTTATTCATATTAGCTTTAAGAGGTGGTTGTGAGCACAATACCTCAGTGACTGAAAGTGTAGGAGGTAATTTCCCACACCTCTTGTCCTCATTACCTTTTAAAACTCTTTCCTTCCCTCCTTCAGACAAAATTCTCTTGTGTCCTGAACTATCCCACTTGCAAAAGCAAAGGCAGCTATTCCTGCATCAGTATTAGCATAATTAAGTTGTCCTTCCTGTCCTTTGCTTAGCAGATGGCAGACTGGTATTCCACACAGAGCTGAGCATCTGCAGTCCTGTCCTTGAATAAACCACTTACTGAATAGAAATGGAAAAAAAAAAAATCACTCCTAGAAAACAGAGCTGCATCATAGCTTAGTTTAAGCCATGCACCTAACAAATTTTCGCAATCACTTCTCCTGCTTATGAAAAATGCCTCTTTTCTACCACCTTAAAGATTACCTTAACTTAAAGCAATTACATAATACTAAGGGATTTTAAAATGTCTAGTTACTCATTTTTATTCCAACTATCCATTCCCTTTTACATAGGAATTTATATATCATTTCAGACACTAGGTGAAACCATTCATGGCTATTTTAGCATACTTTTCTCATTATAGGAGACCAAGGGGTAAAAGGAGAGTGGATTTCACCATTCAGCCAATATTCATTCTAAGAGAAGATAGTTAAGCCAATAAAGTATCAATTATTCTACTCCAAAAATATATGAAAGCCAGTAAAGTCACAAGAATTTGGGGATCTAGACAAAAGAGCTATCTCTGGTGAAAAGTTCAACTCTGTAAGCCTCCAGGATTCTGTTGTGTGCTCTGTCCTTACCTGCAAAGCACACACATGGAAGAGGGTAGGCAGAAGCTCCTGCTGAGGACAGAGGGAAACCCAGAGAGCAGTATGGAGGCCCCAGGTTTTAAAGTCCATTCCTAACTTCAAAATCTGCTCACTGGAGTGATCAGACAAGGGTGAGTCGGAAGAACACTCAGTCCCACAAATAAGATGATGTGGCAAAAGCATTTTCCCCCAAGCATACCTGTTGATTACAATATGCGTTTATATGCTGGTATGCTCTGATACAGCCCTGGTTATGAACCATTCAAATTTGACAGTCTTCGCAAGGACATTCAAGTTCTTACCACATACAAGTAGTTAAATAGTATTTAAACCAAATTGCTTACCTTCTGCTTTCATGTAATGCACGGAGTATGCAATCACTTTGTCTGAATTATATAGTGGCCTCTCCCATGCTAGCAGGATCGCTGAGCTTGACATCGTTTCAGCGTGGACATTGTAAGGTGCACTGGGTCTGTCTTCTGACATAACTACAGTAAGCCTGGCCCTGGAGAGAATAGATCCCTGGCTATTCTCAGCCATGCACTGATAAATGGCATCGTCTTCAGGAATGATCTGGTTAATCACCAATTTACTGAATCCAAAAGGAAGAAAAAGGGGGAAAAAAGCTCACATCTTGGATAAACTTAGCTCTACATAATGCAACAACGTTATGTTTGTCTCTGCTTCATGAGTTTAGTATAATTGACTTACATGCCACAAACTCTTCTATTAGAAATGGATGTGCAGCTGTGAAATTTAGCACTTGAAGCATTCCTCAAAACCTGCCTTGTTTATGTTTATGCCTGCAAAGCCAGGCACAGTGAAAACAAACCTGTAAATCTATTCCCTGCCCACAAAAAGCAGAACCTTAGGGCTGTCATTTCTTAACCAGCTCTTTAATATGAGCTGCTCACTCTTCAGAAGTAGTGAAATGGAGCCTCAAACAACTAGCAAGATTCTGGTCTCTGTTACACTACTGTAGATCTAGAGCAACTCTGTGATGAAACTCTTCAGTTTCCCCCCCAGGTAAGGCAGTGAACACAAAAGCTTTGCTGAGGATTTTAGGTATTGACTAATCTGCATTCTTTTTGCCAAGGAAATGTCCATAACTACATTTAATGTCCAATTTCATGTTTACTTGAGTTACATCTTGCTTAGCTATGTTTAGTTACTGGAATTTCATCCTTTGGTAGCATATCACTAGCACAGCTCTCATATATCAATTGTAATCTTACCTGTTGTACATTTTTATTCTACCATTGGAGTGTATTCTCCTTCCATTTTTTAACCATGAAATTTTGGGAGCAGGATTTCCTTCTGCCTGACAAGCAAAACGAGCAGTACCAGCTCTAGGTCTTGTTAAACTTTCCGGCCATTCCACAAATGAAGGTGGAGCTACAGATAAGTAACAGGGGGAGGGGGGGGGGGGGGAAAAAAAATCAAGCCCCCACAAATGCAAGGAGAGTCAGAATAATAACGAATTTTCCACACACAAACCTCTCTCCTCAGGCCACTCAAATACATACACACCCATGCAGAAAGCACGTTCCATGTCAACAAAGCACATTTGTTTAAAGATACATACTATCTGCAGAGATAGCAACATTTCTACACATTTTTGTTCATGGATTTATGCATACAAACAAATCAAACTCCAGCCTATGACATACTGCTCACGAAGCATACATATGTATTATATTTCTACTTTGTTACGGGATTCTTTTTTGTGTTGAAAGCCTGTCTTCCCAGAGCAAATATTGCACCTGGGTATCTGCAAGTGCAAATGAACTGCTAGTTTATAACTCAAATATTGAGTATCTGACACTTCTCATCTAAGTCAACACACAGAAGGCAGCAGCCACAGTTCTGTGATCTGTTTCATCTCTGCAGTCTCCCTACAGCCCTTGGTGTGCTGTTTGAGACAAAAATTCAGCCCAGTACATAGCACAGCTCAAAACAGACACAAGATGTTAAAACACACTGTGAAGTCAACGCAGCCTCACCCAGCACAGTGAGAGTTGCCATTGCTACGGTGAAGTTTCGTGTGCCTGGAATAGTGGCTCGACAGACATACACGCCTGCATGCTGCACCTTTACGTCAGAGATCATGAGGTTCCCATTTCCAAGGACACGGGTATTGAAGACGTCAATGGACTTATGGTCTATTTGAGAGAGTGGGAGAAGTGTGGTTACAAGGCTGTTCAATGTATCTAAATAACTTACCTAAATAGGGTTGCCTAGGCAGTTATGGCATAGATTAGAGTTTAAAAGTCAAAAGATGCAAAGGGAAATCACAGATGAGCTTTCAGCGGTTTCCATTTTGCATTTCCTTTGCTCTTCACTCTAGTCATCTGACCATTCAGATGCTTGGGTCTCACCACTCGGTTAGTGGTTTATATCTGAAATTCACCATCACAGCTAAAAAACTAATGCCATTTTCCCAGTTAGCCTCCCCAATTGCCTTGCACTATGATTCAGTGCATCATAGACATCATCTCTACAAGCAGGGATCATCTATCACCTTCTGAATTATGCTATGGATAAAATGAGTATATTTGATTACTATATATTTTCTTCTATTTTCACAGCTCTGTGACTGTTAGGTAACTTTTCTCTTACTTGTTTGTCTATAAGAGCCACTGAATCAACCAGGAAAGATATGTTTATTTCTCCCACTTTTAGAAATAAAAATGTAGGAAAACTTTTCATGATTTGCTTCTACAGGTACAGTCCTGAATTTCACATTTACGTACATGTCAGAATAAAAACAGAGGTCATTTTCATGGAAAAACGCAATGCACTGATGAATGCTATTATTGTTATTGCATTCCCTCTCTTCTCCCCTTCCAGGCAGACTACTCAGGGTTTGACTGTACCTATCCATGGTCCAAATGGCCCATTAACACAAGGTCCAAATCACATGCACATAGTGCTTCGAAGAAGAAGAGGGGGAGAAACGTTTACAGGATTGTTTCATAGCATGCAACTGCTCCAACCTGCCCTAACTCACCACTGATGCTACTCCAAGTCACAGAACCCTGGAGGTCACTACCCTACCCGGCACTTTGCCCACACTGCACTGGGAGCAGTGCAGGATTGACAACAGAAGCAGGGAGTCAAAAGCCTCAGAAAACCTCAGGGCTTCTTAACAGCAGTATGGAAGTATACAACTGAAAGCATTTCACTTATCCTGCCCTAACCTACTAATAGCTACCCACTACATGAAGCCTTGAAACAGTAACCTAATTGCTGAAATCCTTTCTTTCCAGTTTCACTTCCTCTCCACAGGCTGAAGGTCATATGCTGTAATTTTAAGACCTACCTAACCGGCTCCATGAGATGATTGGCTTTGGATTCCCTGTGGCTACACACTCCAGTATGACAGTTTGATGAAGAGATGCCGTAATGTTTTGAGGACCAGCTATTATAGATGGCTTGTGTAAAGGCTTCAAGTCTGAGGCTTTGGAGAGAAAAAAAAAAATAAAAAAAAAAAAATCAAAGAAAGTGAGAACAGTTAAACAAAAACTCAATTAAATATGAAACAAAACATGACTTTTTTTAAGGATGCTCAAAATTAAATTTACACCAAAGCCTTATTTCAGTAATTGTGGAAATTTACACTGAACGGTATTTTAGCCACAAGGTACAGGCAAGCAAAATTATTATTTGGGCAAGTGGTTCAGAGGACAGTTACAGCTCTTCAACGCATGTAAGTGTTTTTGCTGTAAGTGTTTTTGCTATAATGTAAAAAAGAATATAATGCCATTGAAAAAAATCTCACATGGTGAGTACCTGGAATAACACTCAGCACTGCCTCAGTGCTTTTACGTCTATTGGCTATTGTTGTGGCAACACATCGATAATTCCCAGCATCCTTCTGTTCAACACCATAGATCTGAAGAACTCCTGTAGGTAGAGCAGTTATCCTGTGAGAGAAACAAACAAACAAAGAAATGTAGATAAACATTCAGCCAGTGAACACCATCATGGAATTAAGTACTACATTTACAGCCATTGCTACACTGACCTGGGAACAGCAGGCTGGAGACTCAAAAACATTCTCTATACATGACTCACCTCCCCACATTTCTGAACTACAGGCAAGATTCCCCCCAGCACCACGATGAGAGCAGAGAAATTTACTTTCAACAAGCAGATCCTTCTCACCCTCAGCATACTATTCAGGCTGGCTGATTTTTGGCAGCAATTTCTGATATACTGACATAACTGGTATACAATTCCCAGAAACCTACCTATGCTTTCAATTTTTATGTTTCTCTTTTTACCTTCCTTTGCATGCTAGGTATCTTAAACCTGTTCAACAAAAGTTACATGTCAAGAAGGATGGGAGTAGGTTCAACAAATACAATCTGGACAGGGAAAGAATCTAGCAGGGAGCAGGCTGTATGCTTCGAGTTAATCAATTGAAGAGAAGTACCCCTGTGCAGAATTTCCCTAGCATTAAGTGTTTTAACTCAATTTTCTGTACATATAATTCTTTATTGGCCTTCTAAAGAAAAACAGGTTCAGCATCAATTCTTCTGTGAAAGCAATCCTGCTAGTTCAAACCACCCCCACAGCCAAAGTCCACTTATTCTGTATCCCACAGCAATTCCCATTCCTGAGGATGACTTGCATACAAAATTCACCAACAACAATTCATAAGTCAATGAATACTGTGTAGACAATAGCGGGTCATTCTGGTCTGCACCCATAACAACTATTTAAAATTAATTCACAACATAACACAACATAACTACTAGCTATTTTAATAGTTGACATACTACACACATGGAACCTTTTTTTATGTAATGGCATTGCAAATAATCAGATTTTCTTCTTGTAGCAGGCTCAAAATTATCACAGAAAATAAATGACATTTTAAAACATGCAACTCTACATACCTGTCCATGACTAAAGGTAAAGTTGTTCGATTCACTTCCCATGTCACAGTGGCAGGAGGGTTTGCTGTTATTTTACAGGCAAATCGAGCTACTCCACCTTCCTGTACCTCAGCTGAAAGTGGCTGGACTTCAAATGCAGAAATGGCTAAAAATAAGAGAACATCGAATTTAAAGGACTAAAGCAAGGAAAAATTCTTAGCTAAACCAAACTCCAGATCATAGATCAACTTGCAAAAATACCCAGAAATACTTCAAATAGTCCTCTTTTCTACATGCAAAGAAAGATAGGTCTAATTACCTTGCCAACTTTGCTCAATAGCATGGTTTCCTTGTTTGAAGGTTTACTTAAAATAACTTTGCTTTAACCAAATTCAATAAAAAAAAGTTTCATTGAAAATGAAAATGACACTTTCAAATAGAATTAAGCATACAAATTGACTGGCATGCAACTGGAAAGCATATCAATTATTAAAGTAGCAAAGCTCATGTCAATTCAGCTAGTTTGGGACTGGCTCCACTACACTTAAAAAAAAAAAAAAAATATTGACTGCAATAAAAAATTTCCAAAACAACCTTTGGTTCCTGACAGTCATATTTTAGTCCTTTAATAATACTCATTTTAGTAAAAGCATTTGCAGAGTTGTACAAGTTCACGTTTGATAAGAAAAAGAAATCAAAACCAAAAAAGATCTCAAAATAAGTATAATCATGTAACAACACTTTCATCCCAACAGTCCAAGCAGTCACCAAGCAGATGCCTGATGCACAGAGCATCAATATAATTTTGAGCATTTACAACTTAAGGAGTTCACAAAATTGAGCCAACTGAAGTGGTAGATCAATAAATACCTTCCAGCTAACAGACACCTAAGAAATTGATCAGTAGTTGGATTTCTTTGCTCAGAAAATAAAAGCCAAAGGGAAAGGAATACAAAACCATCTAATTAATTGCTTATTTACTGCTACTTACAACATAATTAACAGAAAGAACAACTCTTCAGAGGCAACTCCTTTTAGATAACTCATAACACAAATAATTCCACACACATTTTCACCCCTTGTAACTACAGAGGGAACAATCTCTGCATAAACTCAATGGCACTAATTTGTTTTTTTTTTTTTAAATCAGATTTCAAATAAATTTCTACTCTTGTATAAATTATACAGAAACATGTTTTCAATAAATAAACCATTATTGGTAAGTTACCCATCTCTTAACATTCAAGTTTCGTGTTGAAAGAATTCCTCTATTTTACTTGTTCATTAATTGAAATGGTTTTTCATCCTATTTACTCTAACATGTTCTCAATAATTTCCTTCTGCATAGAGGACACATACAGTACTGATGCACAGCTCTAATGAACACTTCTCACCTCCGTCGTTTTAATACTACTGCTTAACATCAATAGATTAATATTGGAGTGTGAAGGAAATGTGACATCACCTGGTTGCTTTCCCCTCCATGCACAAGTTAACTCCTAACATAGGCCTAACTACATAACTTAAAGATTCCTATTACTAGCATACCTGTTTCACTTCCCAGGTCAGAATAAATCATTTTTTTGCACTACATTCCTGTAGTTGCATCAGCACTGCAGGAATGAGTGTTCCTAATCATACCAGCAGAGTGAAAGCATTGCAGCTTTGCGAACAGACCTACCAAAGATTGTGATTAACAAGACAACCAAACCGCCCTGTGCAGCAATATCACCCGAAAGTAGTTGCAGCCACATGATGCAAACACCATGGCAGTTGGAAACTAGGTCTGGGACCTCAAATGTGATTCAGACTCCCAGGACGCAAGCAGAGATGCTCCTGGTATCCATTTTTACAACCAGTCTGTGCTTTTGGCACCAGGTCCCCACAGCCCCAAGCACACTCTGCAGTCTGGTCCCTACTCATCTTCACCACAGGCAGAACCAGTCTCTCTCACCAGCAGAATTTAACCCAGTTCCCTATGTTCCACTTTTTGTTCTTTCTTTCCCTTTTGAGCAGTACCAGGTTCAAGAACAAACAAACAAACAAAAAAACCCCACAACTTGCATAAAGATGTTACAACAGAACTCTTACATTTAAAGCCTGTTGGGGGGAGACGCAAAAACAGTTCTTTCCTTAAACAGATTTTCTTTTGATTGCTAAGGAATCATCAGAAGAAAAAAAAGAGACTTAATAGTTCTTTCCCTACCTACAGAAGCTCAGCTTCACAGAACAGAAAGACTCAGTGCAAGTCAAATAACCTGCACATACACCAGGTTGTTCCCGTAACTTTCTGGATTTGCTTCCTGCTGAATTTGATGTAGTCCGACTCTCCTGTAGTTTTCTACCACAGAAGGGGGGGGGGGGAGCATCCACGCTTGTCTTACTTCCTCCCTTCCCACCTTCTCCATTCTAATTCCTCTCTACACAGACAACACGTGTTCACCTGGAGTCAGAGTATTTCCCTAGTGCTGTTCTTAACAGATTTTCTAACAGAAAACATTGTGCTTTGCAGTATGATGTATCAAACTAGGCAAGTCTGCTTAGCTTTCAAAATAAAATCTCTAGGAATGTAATAAAGGCATAGATAATAAGAACACCACAAACCAACATAACATGAGTTTCAGAGCCATCATGTAGCACAGCTGCACCATGCTGCCAGTGGCATAAGGACAGACCATTTTAACAAGGCAGAAAGGTAATTACAGATTCTTATCGAACCAAAGCTTTTACTCAACTTTAAAAGTTTCATCTCCATTGGAACTATAAAATCATACCCAGAAATTTCTTATATTGGTACGATTATTTAAAGGGACAGAGTGAGACACCAGAAACACAATATTTGGTTTTCATTTATGTATATAAAAAGAATGATTTCTTTCCATGCATCTGGTACATTACAGCTGAAGATTAAAGACAGAAGTGAGACTCTCAAGAACTGCAAAAGAAACTGAGGAAAATTAGTATTTCACAGAACACAAAATGTCATTGTGATATGAAGCAAGAACAGATTCAGCTATACTATTTAGAAAATCCAATGCAAGTTGTTAATCGAAGCTGATATTTAAATAACATATTTCCACCAACTACAGAGAACTGCACAAAATCTCCAGAAAAACTCATTAATGTCACTAAATGTGTTTTTAGAAAGAAAAAATCCCCATCGAAATTTATATTGTTTATCAGTTTAGCTCAATACTTGCTCCTGCTGTATCTTGTTTCTTTACGCAAATCTCTGGTTTCTTCTTAATTCTGACTTTATTTGTTCCAGTAAAATCTGTTTTTACAAGTCTATTGCTGTCTTGTGAAACCTGACCTCTTTGTAACAGGCTTGTTTTCATGGCAAGCACTGATACCAACTCAGAACCCCAAGAACAAGTCATTAAAGCAGTGCTGTTAAGAGGCCAGAGCTCTATAAAATGGATAAGAAACAAAGTCTCAAGAGACATACGTTGTTCCCGAACACAACCCTGCAAAATGCAATAAACGTAAGTGCCTTTTTATTTGAGTTTTCCCCCTCTTCTCCAGTCTATTTAATCATTTTGTTCCCAGATTTATAGCCAAAAGAAAACAATTAATGTTACTCTAAGAAGCTGATGATCCCATCCTTTTTAACTTGCAAGATACCAAACACTGCTTACAGAAGAAGAAAACAATAGCTAGAAACTGTATTCACTTTTATAAATTCATGCAATTTTTGTGATGGGAACATGTGTTTGTATAGTTACTTTTGAGTATGAATATCTTTGATGGCATAAAAGACACAGTTCTGTCCAATACAGTTATCTATGCAGAGAGAAATCAGAGTTCAGTTCTGGTATGAGTTCCCTCATTTACCATTAAGGCAAATATCCACAGGCTCAAAAACCAAATGATTACTTGCTGTCACACACTGATTAAATATTAGAGAAACACTGCTGATGTCTCCTGCACCATACATGGATTGAATACTATCCTGCATGCCTGCAAAAAAATTTTGTGCACCTAAACAGGTTTACATAGATTTAACTATTAAGCTATGAAAAAGTAAAACTTAAGCAGCTCATCCCTCAAACCTTTTTTTGTTTAAATACAGCAGCAGTCCTTTGCTCAATTTAATTAAAAAAACCAACCAAACAAAAAAGAAACACAACACGCACCCACTTCATTCACTCCTGAAATGAAGTCCTGAAGCTCATTCAAACACAAGTCCAGGTGACTTGTTCCCTTACATGCTGCACTTTCTACTCACACATTTTGTGTCATTAAGTGATTTTCTGAATGAGCTTTCTTAAGAGGCAAAAGAAATTCCAACAACCTATATGTTTATTAGTGTTAAAGCTTGCTGGTTTCATCAGAGCTGACACTAGCCCAAGGCTGGACTGCAACTGTGTAATAAACTGAAAGAATGGAAGATAAAACCCCTGAACTGAAATTATTCCGTGAACTGAAACAGTAGCACAGAATTGGATTTCATCTAGCCAGAATGCAGCAAATATTGAGAAATTCTTCAGCACATGATACTGACTGCTTAAGTGTTTCTCAAGAGATAATGGCCACTCAGATAGATGAACTGCTCAGGTGGAAAGAACAAAAGTGCATAATGCCATTTGTAGAACTTATGTGTTAATGCTATTGAGAATTACACAATAGCCCTAACCCTTCAAATGAAACCAAGAATCTTTTCCTTTTTTTTTTAATTCTCAGGTGAAGAGGTTTCCCTTAGAGAAAATGAACTTGTATGTTAAAGAAAAGCTACGGCTTTTTCCGAAGAAATGGATTTCAGGACAGCACATGACAAATTTAATATTGAATTTTCTCTTCTTGATGCAGTTTTCATGATGTTTGCTTTCTATGAAACAGTGTTTAAAAACGCAACAAATGTACATGTGTATTACATTCTAGTACCGAAGCCAACTTGCACATATTTTCCTGGAGTTTAGTGCAATTTCTCAGTCTTTGCAGGAGCAAGGCTTAAAACAGGCTATGAAAGGAATTCTGCCATGCTTTTCAGCTATATGGACACATATTTCCAAATGATTTGCTACTCAGATGGCACACTCTGGTCTGGATCTGGATTGGGAATAACCTTTACATGACCACTGACAGATTCAGACACACAGCAAGACTACAGACACATAGCTATTGTCCCCATTTCTCATGAAGCAGCTAGAGTACACAGAGCTGGAGCTGTCGTCAAGTGATCTAATGGGTGGATCTTTGCTGAGTTTCCCAGGAGATGCTAGTAAAAATTAAATAATGTATTTTGGAGCTCAAGTTCTACTTTGTACATACAGTTCAGAGGTGAATGTCACACAAATGGAGCAATATGGGTAAAGTTTTTCATAACTGTAAGTGAAAAGGGATTACTGTGAAAGGGCATTCGCAAGCACAGTGATTTCTTACATTCACCCTTAAAATTTTAATCAAGTGTTGTTTGACCTAGAATTATTATTTTTAAAATGTGAGGCATAAAAATGAGAGATTTCAGGAGAAAACAGAACCTGACCTGTAAGGAAAGATTAAAAGAGCTGGGACCTGATTAGCTCTGGGAAAGGCCACTGAAGAGAAAAGTGACATTCTTACAAATATACAAAGGAGATATTAGAGAGAACAGGGAGCAATGACTCTCATTAATCAGTAAGAACAAAACAGAAAAAGCAGGAAGAGGCTTTAGCTCTAGCAGGGGAAGTTCAGGTGAGGTTGCTAAAGGGAAATGTATTAGCAAGGAGCAAGGGAGACGATACAACTGCTAGCAAAAGGGGTGCCTGGGCTGTTGCCTGTCCGCCCGAGGGCAGTGACGCTGCTCCTGCCACTTTCCTCACACCAAATGCTACAGTAAAGATCCTTTCACAAAGAAAATAATTTTGTCCTTCAGAAATATCCAGAATCTATTAGTGTTTTGGGTTTTTTTTTTCCCCAGGCAAACACACAATTCAGAGTAGATTTGCATGAAGAGGCTCTTCAGTATTCCAGCCCTCCACCTCCTCTCCTCCCCCCCCCCCTTCCCTTTCATTCTTCTTTGCTCTTCAGAGCTTTATCAGTGTAGTACATTTTACATCAACAGGCCCTAAAATCTGTGGATATAAGATAATGAAGCTAGTACATAAACAAAAGGATATCTAAGAAAGAGTCAGTGCCAGAAGCACCTCTTGGCAGAACATGAGTGTCAGTCAGCAAACGATCCCCTAAAGGATGATAGACAGCTGAAGTGTGCCTCAGCTCAACCTCACCTGGAACCACTATTGCTGGACAATGGTTTGTACACTTACTATGCAACAGCTGATGCATTTGAGTAGCTTCACCAATATCCTTACACATCTCCATTCTTTTCAAGCCAAGTAAGTCAATAAACTTATTTCTGAGAAAAAAGTGGCAAGATGATCAACAGGTACAAAAGGTAGCCTCTGATGCCTCAACAGCTGTTCAACTACATTGGAAAGAGGAAGATAGCCCTACTGATTTTTAAAAACAAAACATCAACCCACTTACTTAAAATTACATATTCAGGATTTGAAAACAAGTTGAATTGGAGATAAGTTTTACAGCAACATAAACCTAAACCTGTCAATGCAAAAAAACCCCTGACTTTCTTTAATCAGTATAGGCTGCAGTCTACAAATGAGTGCTGCTTTTTTCAGAAAGACATCTGTGCAAGAACAAACACAACATGCATGTGGAAATCCAAACCTTTAAAAGTAAAATATTATTGCCTTTTTAAAAATTTTATTATGAAGCAGGTTATAACCTGTTGTGTTTCAATTTAAAATTAATAGTTTTAATAAAAAAAAAATCCTAAAGCCAACTTTGTCATACAACATACAATGATCATAGTTTCATACTGAAGTATGGAACCCTAAACACACAAGGAAAATCTCTTCAGATAGCTGTAAATTCTCATAAAATAGGATTTCTAGGATGCAGATAGATGACAGCTCAAGGTATTTAAAATGCCATATTTTTAGTAAGCTGCTAAGGAAGCAGCTTATACATCAATTCATGCAGAAGCACATAGTCTCTAAATGTCATCTAAGAGGATGTGTATTTTGCTCAAGGAGTTGGAAACATGCTGCTCCTAGTTCACTAAGAAATGTGGCTACAAGTCTGATTTAAATTATAACTTACAGTCTAGATACAATACAAACATCTCCTTTGCATTATTATTTAAAGCCAACATAACATCCTCCCAATCAAGTCGCCAAAGTACCAAGAATCTCCCAACTGATTCTGAACATGTTCAATTACCACTAAATATGAATATAAAATAGTGGATATGCTCATATAAAGCATGAACATCAGAGAACTCTAAATTCTAGCAGAGACTGCCTTAAGGTTCTTGATCTAACATGTCCTTACAATTCACTGTGTCATGATGCACTCAAAACAAATTTCAGTAACTATTAGGCTGCTAGACCAAGACCAAACACATGGACCAGTATAATTTTCTTGTAGTCTCCTGTCAGAATCTGTTCATTGTCTCTTTTTTCCTACTTAAATTGTGAATTTCTCGGCACAGGGACTGCATTTTTTTCTGCACTTGCTCAATTACAAGCAAATGCTGCCTTCTGCATGTCTGAGACCATATCTCAGTTTACAACAATCTTAAATCCATTAACAACGAACCTGGATTTTTCCTTCCCTCAGGTTCTCTTCCCTTATTTTTCAAAGTATCCTTTTCAAGTTTCTCTTCATTAATGCATGTATCATTCATCAGGACTACCATACTGAACATAGGTGCTACAGTTGATGAAAGGGATTATAATGCTCAGCTTTTCCTTATACATTCCTGTTGACTTTTTCTGGTACAAATTATATCTGTTTTCAGCAAAACACCATGGACAATTCAGGTAACTCCACATCACTGGCCCTGTCTGCTCTGCAAAAAACCAGAACCTGCAGTGTTGTGGGTCAGTGGGGAAGCGAGTAGGACCAAGATTGCAAAAGAAAATTTGCAAAGTGTCAGCCTGACTTCACCCAATGAATAAATCTCCTGTGTTTAAAGAAAATAAAATTTTAAAAAAATAGAAAAGGAGAAAGAGGAAAACAAATTGAAAGAACTATTATAACTATGTTGAAGTCCCTGTTTGGATTACTGTAGTTAATTGCACCTCTTACACAGAATAAGTACGCACTTTGCAAGTAAGCACAAGTAGATTCAAAATTGTAAGTCATTCTGGAAAGCAACCAGACAACAATCTGCTGTTGTCACAGTGGAGGCATTGCTACAGCTGCAGCAGCAGCAAACTGAATTTTACTGATACACTATGATCAGGTGAAGACAGCAGTACCATACTAAAGAACGCATCTTCATAGAATTATGAGCTAAACATCTGAGGAACAAATCATCTGACATCCTCTTTATTGAGCTGGATAAAATCCAGCACAATTGGAAGAAAACCTAAGACAAAGTATTAAAAAAAAAAACAAACCCCACACACAACAGAGGAGGAAACTACTTGTTGGATTTTGCTTCTTGCAAAGTATTCTGCTTTAACTGGTCCTTCTCTAACTCCAATGATCAGACTCGATTTTATCTTATTTTCTTTTCTTTGAAATACAACCATATATGTTAGCCTGGGACCAAAACATTAGTCCTCCAGTCTTCTTGACCACTCCAGGCATAAGAACAATATGCTTCTGAACTATGGACCTCCTGCAGCTTAGATCATAAATGCGAGCATCTGCAAAGACTTTATCTTCCTTCAGTCTCACTCATTGTCTGCACAGATATTTTCCTCCTCTTAATGGCTATTATTTAAGGCAAACAACTGACTTTGAGACAGAACTGAGTTCCGTCGCTAAGAAGTGATCATACAGAACACATTCGGGCCTTTAGGCAGAAAGGAAAAGGGTCAGTTCATTCTGACTGTTATAAAAGAGTAAAGAGAAAAAGACTATAATTCAAACAACATACTGATAATAGCATTCTTGTAAATTACCAGAGATTTAACTCTTCTGATAAATTGGAAGTATGGCTTTTTCCCTAATGCCAGCTGTTATTTTTAATTTCTGCCAGTGGTTGGAAAAATAAGCTTAACTAAAATACATTTTTTTCTATATCCTTTTATTTTAAAGAAATATTCTAAAATTGCATAGTTTTGTACCACTAGTGCATAAAACTTTAGTTTAATATACTTAATTAATAACCAAAGATGTATACAGTGCCAAAAGCCTGATAATTAAACTCAGTTGGAACAAAATGAGTCTTCCCCCCGCCCCCCCCCCCCCAAATCTGAAGCATCACTAAATAAATAAATACATAAAATCATCAAATAAATCATACAGGATGCTGACATCACTGCCAAGATGTTCAGAACTCAATGAAAATTCTGGACAACACTATAGCAGGTGCTTAACATTTTACACTAGAATTTTAAAACTGTATTTTTTTTTCCTCTGTATTAATCCCTGGCAGTAAATGTTATCACACATTGACATATTAATGAGCTGAGAAAGCCTAACAAAAAGCAACTGATAGCAATAAAAGAACCAACCAAGCCTCCTCTCCTTCTCCCAAAAATCTAAAAAACAGGGAGGGGACCGTAGTGTCCATAAGCTCATCCTATGCCTCTCCTCAAATTCATGAATTCATAAATCAGGGCTCTCAAGATGGTTATTCTTCTCACTTGCATGCTTAGAAACACCTGTAGTATGAAAGGGAGGAGAATAATGACCAATCCTGTTCCAACTACTCATATACACTGCACATGCTGCACACCCCTGCATAATTGCAGGAGAGAAGAGCAGAATATTGCATATTACTTTTATTTAATACGCAAGGAAGTCTTGATTACAGGTTGAATCTCTAACACCAGTATCCACAGATTTTAATATCCTTGAACTAACCTGAGCCCAACCACACCTTCAGTCCCAGAAAGGCAGTATGGACCTATAACTCCAACTGCCTTTCTTAACATTTCAAACAAGCTTTTCCAGACAATTTCCCTTCCAAAGATAACATACGTTATAAAGGATTATTGAAAGAGTTCATCACAATTTTAAAATCCATACAGGGGTGGGTGTGTGTGTGTATATATATATATATACACACACACACACACACACACATGTTCACACACAGTATAACTGGGACAGTTACAGAAACCACAGTCTTGAAGCCATCCTACTTCACCTCACTGATACCTTGGGAACAGCTTTGCTAGAATGGCACCTTGTACCCTCTAATCCAAAATTAAACTAAACCCTTTTAATGTGCAACAAGGAGATTGCTGCTATTAATCCCTGGATTCTAATAAGGTACTGACACTAAACTGTTAGACATGACTTTAAAAATCAGTATTTGCTTGAACTGTCTGGAAATGTGGTCATCCCTGTTAAACGGCATTCATTTTACCTTTCTGTTTTGTTTTCCAGCTTCATATTTTAGCTTTAATTTCTACGTCTCCTTTGTTCTATCAAGCTGGTTACTAAGAACTCACTCTTAAAAAGAAGACAGGATACAGACCTAAGATTACATGACAGCAACACGCTAGTTTGCCATTAGTGAGTATGGCATTTAATTTCCCAATATGAAAAATAAAATCATTTTCCTGGAAAACCTAGAGGTTGCACCATAAAAAAGAAAAAAAAAAAGAAAAAAAGGACCTAATTCAGATATTACATAACAGAAAATAAATATTTTAAGGAAGAAAGAAAAAAAAAAACAGGAGAGAGATGGAATCACACAAACTGTAGCGTTACATAAATAAAAGGACTCCTCAAACCACAGTATCCTGTCAGTTTAAAAGCCCTTATAGCCAGGTGTACAGTTTTTACTATGAACATTGCTACAAAGCAAGGCTTGGTTGGCACCAAGTTGGTGTTTCTACATGCAAAAATATTTCAGTACTTTTCAGATTCTTTGTTAATACCTTCCTCCAGAAACATCTAAACATTCAGGTCAACAGCTAGCAGAGAGCCTTTTCACAAGACAGAAAACTACAGAAGAACTACTGTGCTGGCAGGATGAAAATTCTACAGAAAAATCCAACTGCACATTTAGCCCTAAATCTATATTGCCAATACCTCAGAAAAATCAGGAGGTTTTCCTCAAGAATAGTTTTGAAAAACGCCTCTATAATCACCCCAAGTGGCAGTGAAACTGTCTTAAAAGAAATGTTTATACCTTGACTTACTGAAATTAAACCTGAGGAAGAAAAACCTTCCTTTTAGCAAATAAGCAAATGGTTTAAGTTTAAATACATCAAAACTTTTTCCATGAAAAATTCCAGTTCAAGACAAAAATGTGAATTTGGGCATGGTAACAAGTCATGTTTCCTTTAGTCTACACTGAAATGAAAAGTAGTCACAGAAATGCAAATAATGCTCCCTTTTTTAATAAACTCTACCTAAATTGTTCAGGAACACACAGAACAAAAACCCCACAGCCTGCTGTGTGTACTGGAATATTAGCAAGCAGGATAGCATTTAGCCTGTGACCGTGCTATTTGTGAAACAGATTACACTGTGTATTTTCACAGATATTTCTTGAGTTAAACATATTTCCAGGATAAACGTAATACACCAATTTTCTCTTCCTAAAATTAAAACAAAAAGATACAGAAATGTTTCTCTATGACTTTACCAATATGAAGAAATTCTTAGACTGTGATAGTATGAACACCATAGCAGCAGTTTTGAAGACAATAGTTCAGAATTGTATTGAAAAAGGAGTCCAGTCTCAGGCTATTACCTTAGAGCATTACAATTAAATAATAGGGAGGTTAAATGAGACTGAAACAGCTGCACTGATTTGACACTATCAATAACTGATATGGGACACCTATTAATAGGTGTATCCCAAAGATTTTTCTTAACCATTTGCCATTTAGAATCTCCTAGCAGGCATTTTAACATTTTAAAGAAGGTAGATTGGAATTGCAGGTTGTACAGAATGCAATCATATTCTACAGTGATTGTTATTATTCTGATGCTTTGGAAAACGCTGCGGAGTGGGAAATTACACAGCTGCATTTTTAGGAGCCACTAGCTTAGCACTACAACTTGGGTTCCTCTTCCCTTCCTACCATTTTTTTTTTCCTAAGCCAAAGGATAGATTTTGTCAAAATGGGATGACATTTTGGGAGCTACTGGCGTAGCTTATTGGCATCCATGCACTTTATGTTGACAAATCCAGAGAGTTTGAGAGCCAAACGTTTAAGACTGCTGACACATATTTCTTCATTTTTTCCAACCTGTTGACCAGTAGGAGTCTTATCCTTGATTTCAATAGGCTTTGAGTCAGGGCCTTACCTTAGAGAAATAAGAGACCCTTTATTGAGAAAATACCGTGCCTCCTCAATTCTTTAGATGATGTGTGTATTACTCCAGAACTCCAGCATATATTGCTTTGTTGGTATCAGAAGGAGGGAAGAAGGAAGACTGGAAGGGAAGGGAGTTGTTCTGGTTTGTTTTACTAATCTCTACAATTACGTTTTTTATATGAGTGCAAAATGTGTCAATACTTCAGTAGAAAACACAAACTTAAACAATAAAAAAAAATTTTTTTTAAAGTTCTAAATATTGCAAAAAACTAATAAGAAACCCCATTTCTACAGTGTGAAAGACATACAAGCACACACTATGAGTCAGGTTTGGCCATGAAATTTGACATTCCCTGTAGACAAAACTGATCCTTCACACCATGTGCTCCTCACGTTTCAGTTCACAGAATAGTATTGGCAGGTTGTAGGCAAGGAGCAAATCTTTGAGGCATTAGTCTGCGAGACCCTCTCAAAATCACATTTTGAGTTTTGAGGGGCCAGAAACTGCTCTGCACAGAGGGGTAATTACAGAAAGCTTTCACTGATAAATACCAAGGAGACCCCAGATGAGGTAACAAGTGAGGATTTGGGCCATCTGCCCTTTCTGTTATTCTCAATTCATTACCTCTGCTCTGGACAAATCTTCTTCAGGGCACTGACTGCTAAGCTAAAGGATGAGCTCCTTTACAGAGCTTACTGCAGTTTCGCCTCCAACAAACTGCCAGTCAATTACAACTGGGAAACAGTCTGCTCTGCTAAAACTTATGGTCACCTTATTGCAAAAACATTTACTTCTAGCCTACCATATACTTAGTTCCACCACTAAAACTAAACAGCAAGAGGGAAGTGTGGTAGAGAAAGGAATAGGAAAAGGAAGAAACAATGGTATGTTTTATTTTTTCCTTTCCTCTCTCATATTTTTGCCAACCTGCTGACAGATATCTAAGAAGTATAATTTTTAGACGATTTCCAAACTAAGATGCAGATCATTAGGGATTACTCTCCAATCTCTGATAAGAAGGGAGAAAAGGAAATAAATCATTAGCTTCATATATAAAAAACACACTTTTAAAATACAATGCAAAACTGTTTCTTTGTGCGTTAAAATCTTTACGCAGCGATGTCCATAATTGCCTCCCCAACCAAAAAAAAAAAAGGTAGCTTTTGCCCAGTCACAAACTAGCCACTACTTTTCTGGTACTGAAGTATGCTATAATATAAAGGCAATGAAATAGAGAAGCAAAGAGGTCAACAGCCTGAGCACCCTTGAACAAAAGTTCCCTTGGAGACGTCAGCTGCAATCTCATTTGTTTCCTCTAACACTTTCAGGTCCCCCCTGCTCCTTTCTTTAAAGCTCCTAATTCAGTGGCGGAGAAGTGATCACTTTAAAAATCTCTGTACAGGAATAACCAAGTCTGAATATGTCCACTGAAGATCACTAAGCTCTCCACTGTTTGGGTTGGGACTAGATTCTGTGAAAGTGTTTCTGCCCACACACAGACACACACACACACAGAGACACAGTTTTCACCACCAGCTTCTCAAAGTGAAGACCAATCTGAAGTTTTGTATGTAGTATTTTCTCTTCCTGAAAACTTTGAAGTCAAGTAGACTATTCTGCACTGGGTTTTTAGGGAAATGTACTAATTTATTCTTTCTTTCCTACAGTATCCTCTTATTCCTTCTTTCTTACAATATCCTCAGAACGTAGGAACGTATATTGTCATCTCCACATACAGTATGGAAACTATTGTGAGCAAGTTTCTGATCTATCCCAGTGCAGAAAGCCAAGAGAAGAGGAGGACTCAAATGAAGGCATGCTGAAGACAGTTGATGGAAAAGAAGAAACTTGACAAGATAAGGAAAAATTTCCCTCCCCCCAGTAAGAACTGAGAATAGCCTTTTCCTTGTACATCCTGACTTTCCCAAGTTTGTTTTTGTTTTCATTAAAAACAAAGCAAAACTTTCTTCCCCTCTTGCAAGAGCTCTTTAGAAGTGCAAGGTCTGGAGACAAGGTCTCACAGACCAAGTTATCATCTTTGGCTGCTCCAGAGAAAAACGGCAGAAAAAAAGAACAAATGAGGCATGTGGTTCTGGAACAGCCTCTCTTTCATGAGGCAGTTTTGGACATGCAACCACTTCCTACACAGATGGACATCACCGGAGGCAGAAGCAAGCCCGGCCACTGCCATTTAACTACTGTCTCAGAAGCTTTCAGTCCTGTAAATGTTTGTTTTCTGGGCACAGGACACATCAATTGGCACACCAGACTCTCAACATTTAAACATGTGGCTGTCTGTCTAAGCATTCCTTCTTGGGTAAAACTGTGAATTCAAAATTATTATATTAAGCATCACCATACACCAGGAGCCTCTATGATACTGATCCATTTTTTCAAGGATAAAAGCAATCATTTCATCTTAGGATATATTGTACTTTACGAAAGATGCTCTTTCCTTTTGCTAAACAGGGAGCATATGTTCACTGTAAATTTGGGAAAGCATTAACCTTAGCAGCAGAAAGAGTTCATAATTAGCATGTCTGCTGTATGTTAAGAAAAAACATGAGAAGAGTTAAAGAAAATTGGCTTCTCAAAAGTGGATAATCACCCTTCAAAAAGTTCTTTTAAATGCAGAAACATGCATGCAGGAACAGAAAAGTACAATTTGACAAGGTGACTATTAGACTGTACTGTTCCCTCCTCGCTTCTTCAGGCCACCGGAACAGACACACAGCTTGTTATTCATGACATATTAACATAACTATGACAATAAATGGGATCCTAGGCAGCACCGATGTGCTAGAGAAAATAACAGGAGGATCCTAACTGACATACTACCAACCTATGAGCGCCTTATTTTACTGTTTGTTCTCCAGTCCATCAGATGCTCTTAGAGCCACACTGAGATGATGACCCAGGGGAACTGCAATGCGGGTGCATGCATCAAAATTCCCCATCTGTGAAGGAAGAACATAGAGGATAATACACCCAAGTCTTTCCATTTTACCTTGGTCAAAGCAGCTAATTATATTGCAACAACGGCACTTTCCACCTCTTGCAGCTATGTGTAAAGCTATTCACATAACCACATATATTGCCTTACTACACCTCAATCATTTAGTAAGTGGCAAAAAATACATCACTGCCACCCCTCCCAACAAAACCAGGCATACATATCACCTCAGGAGTTATCACTAGCACTATTTTAAAGGAAACAAAAGATTGAGGCTTAGAAATATGTGATTCTATATATTCAACAGTTTATTGATGGTGTAACTGACATACCATAGTGAATCATGTAAACAAGCATGAGAGATTTGATCTTTTCACTTTTGAAGGCATCCTGGCTGGGGTCTTCCCTTCTCAGTCTATCTATCATCCAGGCAACTGTGTGGCCACAGAAGTGCACAATAAATGCTAACGCACTTACCAACAAATTCCCCTCTGCTCTTCTGCAGACAAGAAATGTAGGAAATAGTACAGAAAAGGCACACAGTAAGCCACATTAACCAGCTTCAAAGCTGTTCTACTTGTGTGGCTGCATGCATTCAGGAAAAAGAACACACCACTTTCTCCCTTGCAAGGGCTGCTTTCCTTCAGCAGTTTGCCAAGTGATTGCCTTCTAGTATGTATGCTTAATCCTACAGATGCCTTTCTTTGGAGTTGTTGCCATTCTGTGAAGAATTAGTTCTGCTTAATAGCCCAACGTTGCAAGGGGAACATCCAGCACAGTTTTGCACTTTATGACATGAAGAGAAGGATCAGAACAGAAGCAGGATTGTGCAACAAAAGATGTATCCCTTCACAACTATCATAATTTGGCATCCAAAAAAAAACAACCAAAAAACAAAACCACAAAGAAAACTAGAAATAGAAAATTAAAGATTTACTGCTATGATTCCAAGGTTCCTCAAAGAACAAAGAGCAACAAAAATGTAATAATCACTAAAGCTGCCCCATTCTGATCAATGAATTTCACTGCAGATGCCAGCAGAAGGGTAAGACCTCTATTTATCAGTCATGTATCTCTAAAAATAAATAAATGCTATTTCTGGCTAAAATAAAACAAGACCCTGAGTAGAATGCAATACCCATTCTTCACCTCACCCTGCCCAGCTCATCAATCAGAGGAAGCACCACAGAGTGCATCCCAGTACAGGAGCGGGGCCCCACACATTCCTCTGCTGCGCCGCCCACCACTGTGCCTTCCCTCACATCTGGGGGGAGGCAGAGGAAGAGGTTTCGTTTCATACAGTGGCAAACTGACACCATCCACATATGAATGAGCGTAAGCTGATATGGAGTTGCTGGAAGTCTTCAGACTGTCAGAAACGCTATCCCTGAGAGATATGAGCACTCTCCATTTTTTGCTTACAGTGTTTCAGAATCAGCATCCTAGGATGAAAGACACAATTTCACTGCAAAACACTGAGGAGTGGCACTGGGAATTCAAGCCCTTCAGCCCCCTGTCCAAATGTCAACATTGCGGCATTCCCATGGGGAAAAGAAAGAGATGCCTCCACTCTCAAGGGCCAAATGCCTGCAGCAAATTTCCCTATCACCAAATGCTCCCCTACCACATTACACAGCCCAGAGAACTCTCTCCAATAACAGTCTTTCTACAGAGGGTTGTAACTAACAGCAAAATTCTGAATGTCTTAAAGTTTGAGAGCACCAGGGAAAAAGACAGAAACAAACTTCACCAAAAAAAAAAGTAACAAAAGGCATTGTCAGTACTGCTTATTTATTGAAGTTACTTAAATCCTCTAATTAGATGTTTATCTGAAAATTCCTGGAGGTAGGGGAGGAGGAAGAATTTACAACTGTTGCCATTTTCACATAAAACAAATCACAAGCGTGGCTTCCAGATAAAAATCATATTGCCTTCAATGTTACAGAAATCCCTATATTTTTCCCCAAGTATATTTCTCTCACTCCCTTATGCATCTGGAAAATATCCTGCAAATTTGTTCTGAATGCACCATAAAAGCCCTCATATCAAAGGCAAACGGAAGAAACCAAAAAATTTTGTCTTTAGAGGAAGTTACCTTGCTATGGGTGTTGACTGCTTGTGTGGGAGGCAATACTCAGATTTCCAGTTTGCCCAGTCATAGTGCAAGCAAATAGCCATGTTCTACTAAGTAGGTAATACCTCTGGTTATTAGAGTACTCATATTCGCTGATACACAATGACAACCCATTTTCCTTGTCCATGATTTTCAAAAGCTCATTACTTATCTCCAACTCAAGGCCATGAATCAAAGCCACTAGGAAGGCACCAAGGGAAGTGTTATCTGGGGCACAGAGAAGCCAGTACCTCAGACATCATGCTCCAGCCTGAAACAAGCAAGCTCTGAGAAAGGGGACTGATCCCCGGGAAATGCAACCGCAGACATGGAAAGAATACCACCAGGCCTCCATGAAAGAAGGAGGCCTATTCAACAGGTGTTGTACTTATCCCAGATTTCTGACACACACGTAGAGGTGTGTAACAGAGGAGAGTTAAGCAAGGTTAGATTATCTCAGACTTCCTTCCTCTCTTATGCTCTTAAAATAGTTAAGCCACTCATTTATCTCAACAAATACAAAATTCTCCCTTTTCCCTCAAAAAGAGGGAGAGAAAAGAATACAACAGACCAAGCCTCACCGTATTTTCTTCTAAATTATGCACTTGTACTTCCATCAGCAGAAGTATAACACCTTGGCCTGAAGCCAATCAGAAATCCCTCATAATGCGTTCAATAAGCCAAATCAAAACAATACATAGCTTATGAGAGTGGGGTAAAGAAACTTGAAGGTCATATTTCATCTGCTGCAGCTCATCATGTTCATTCAAAGGGAGGCAGAAGGTTAACTGGCGGGATCCGCTCTTTAATGCCAGTTATTTCCAGTGGAAGAACCTAAGCAACAACGTTCTTTTCTCAGTACTTCATGAAGAGGATCAGCAAAAAAATCCTAATGCTAAGGGAACACAGCCCAGCTGAAGGCAAGATGGACAGAAGAGCCTGGCAATGCAATGAAGGGGAAACACACCTCCCTAGTGCAACTCAAAGTTGGTTTTTGGACACATTAATTATAAAATTGAAAACCTGATTCAAGTTTCATAAAGCATGGAAACACTTTCCTCTTGTTTTAAAAAAAGGGATTCTAAACCAGCAGAAAAATGGACAGATAGCACTCTTGCACATTTGGAAAATGCTGGGTTTGTACAATAAACTTTTGTTCATCAGGTGAAAACCGGGACTTGATAGAAAATACTAAGTTCTACCCTCAGCTTTACAGCTGCCTGTGTTGTCTGTAGGAAAGTAATTTATTAATTTGATCCTGTAGAACTTATTCTCTTCTCAGTTTTCTCCACATCTAAAACAGAGGTAACACACTAGTCTTTTACTTACTCTAGGCTTTTCTGGATTGCTTAACACCATGCATGAGAGGTAGTAGGAGCATTAATATTCATATATCAAACACATTAAAACTAAGAGTGAGATTAATAGAAAGTAATATTCTTAACCCTCTGTCATATCAACTAATCACAAAAATCTATGGATTTGTTGGCAAAAAAATGGAGGGGTGGACGAATTATAGAAAGGAGGGGGGGAAACAACAAAAAAACCCCACAAAACAAAACAGCCCTATTGCACTGACGGAATGGAAACGATCTGTCCCTCTTCATGAGCACCACACTGCGCTGATAAACTAAATCTCTCTTTGATTGAAGGCCAAATTAAAACAGAGCAATGCAGGAACTCTTCTGACCCAAAAGTAATCCACTCAATCATATAATGCATCCCCTTCCTTTTAGTAAAATGAATAGCCCTCCATAGAACCTTTTTCTTCCTTGACAAGTCCTTGACAGAAGAATGTGAATCTGGACAGTTAAATGAATCAATCACCAGCTGCTAGTCTAGGGCCAAGATGGTGAGCCGAGGGGCCTGCCAGAGTTCACTGACCACTGGTCAAAGCAGGACAAAGGCTTTGCCTCTATGAATAGCCCGCTTCTGGGATCCAAAGGTCACTTAGCTGCCTTGGAAACAGTCCTCTTTGGTTATTTAAAGTTCTCAGGCTATTCTGCCGCAGATATTATTGTTTCAGGTGGTCACCATCTTCCCTCTTCACAAGTTCGTGAAAGGCTAGGCAACCATTATTTAGGTAAGTGCAAGACAATAGTGAACAAGGCAGCAACTAAATAGTGAGGAAAGGAACAATTAAAATAAGTACAAATAATGCTTTACATTCCTCATAATTCCAGCTTCTTAACATGCCTGTGAAAAACATCCTCAGAGAAAGAAGGTCCCAGCACCCAAAGGGCCAGATCCCCAACAGGATTCAGGTGCGTACCTTACACTGAAGGCACGAGGTGTTGAATACTTCACTGCCTTTCAGGTTCTTTACATAAATGTGTCAGGAAAAGGAACAAAAAAAGAGTATCAGGGCTCTTCTCTAGTCATGACTGCTGGGTTGTATTTCCAGAAAGCTGCCCTATAGCTCAAGGTAAGACCTGTAGCCTAACAAGTAGGTTGCACTCCAGGCTATGTGCTGGAGCAAATACTTGAGAAGAGAGACAGACCTAGATGAAGGAGGAGGTGAAACCCACAGATCCTAACTCCTCCACACCACTGGAGGCCACAGTCCTTCCTGGCACCTACCTAATACCATGCACCACAGAAAAAGCTCTTCTCCCATACACTTGGAATAAACCCAATTTCCTCTCAAGTCAGGTCACAGAGAGAGTAAAGGTTGCACTAACAAACACCAGAGAGTGTACAGGTGAGCACTCACCTAAGCCTTGTCCACACACAAGCTTAAACTGTAGTCAAAAGTATAAATTAAATGTGGGTGTTGTTAGTACTGTGCTAAAATGGTTTCCCAAGTCAGATTACGCTCTGATAAACAATACCACCAACAGGCTTATAAATGTTGCTGCAGACCTCTACAGTATCTTCACTAGTCAGTAAACCTTTATATAAAAGAAAAAATTATCTGAGGATGACTATTATGAAGTTAAAGTTATTGCTAAATACACACTTAGACACCAGCCCATGTTTTGGTTGAATCAAAAAGCTCTGATAAACTTATTTGTCTCAGAAGTTGTCACAGTGCCCTCTGTTACAAGTCTTTTTTTCCCTGACAACCTGCCTATATTAAACACTAATACTTTCAAGCGTATTTATTTCATTTTTTTTTGCTGCATTACATACATCACTAGATAAATGAAGCTAACCCCTAAACCTTCCCACTAATACAGCATTCAGTATATCTGCCTCTCTTTGCGTGTATACACAAACACGAGATGAAATTTCCAAACCCAAATGCTCAGAAGTTAGGAAGCTGAAGAAATGAAGCTGCTTATGGAACTGATATGTTTATATACATGCTTTAGGAAACAATCCAACTGCACAACCACACTTCCCCCACTATTCACAGCACCAAATGAATGGTGCTCACATAATGAGCATCTATTCAATATTTTGTTTTCTCTTCTCTGTTCAGTGTGTGGCCTCATTCCTTATTTATTACACTCTATTAAGCACTGCCCTGAAGATAGAGTTATTAACTTCCCTATGGCCTTTTCTGCAGGGCTCTGCACTACAGTTCTTCACAAATGTTAATGCATCTACTCTCACAACACCCGAGATGACGTTCTATTATTATTTAAATTTTACTGTTGGGTACGGACAAACAGTTGGCTGATGGCCCAAAATATTCACTAAATTTAGGTGTCCAAGATAAGACACTGATCCTTCACAGCACTCCATGTGTTGTAACCACAGCTCCCCCAACTTGTTGCAGCTCCAATTGATCAAACCTCAGAACCTCACATCAAACACCAAGACCATTAGAAACACGTAATCACAGACTTCCCATGAAAAGTAGGGACAAGCTGACGTGTCACATATTGTAGAAACTTCTGGCTGAAGCAGTGATACAATTTAAATCCTCCAAAGCTCCCCTCACTGGGAGGGTATTCTTTGTCTTTCTGAAGTTCCCAATGGAAGTCCAGGACTCCTGGGTCCACATTCCACATCCTGAAAGATCAGCTGCTCCAATGGGCATGCTCTCTCAAGTCAGTCTTTGCCAGCCCCTCAGTCCTCTCCCACTCCCAACTTGTACCAATAGCAATCTCCAAATGGAGCCAACCCGAGGCCTCACTCCACGAGCTTTTCCTTAGTACTAGCCGCTTCCTACCAATGCGTTTCTCTCACCCTCGCTGACCTCTAGACACATGAGACCACTCACACCTCCACCTCACCCACTTCCCCTCCCAAACTTCCTCTCCAGGTAATGAGGCTGTTGTTTTCACTTAGTTCAGCTTTCGATGCCAGCTGTTTTCTCCAGGCAGCGTTAGATCACACTGTAGCTCCTCATTAATTCAGAACAGGAAAAAAAGGCAAGTCCACAGCTGCCTAGGACTGCTTAGAGGGAAAGTCCAGCTCAGTGTTCACAAGCAACATGCGCAGCACAAACAGCATCTTCTGTGTCTCTATCTAGTCAAGCTGAGTAAGTCTGTGCTGAACATGCACAAAAAAAAAAAAAAAGTTTGAGAGTTTTCCTCAGAACTTACATGACAACAAAATTTGCAAATATATTCATAGCAACAGCAAAAGCTACTTCCAGACACGAAGACCACTTCCCCCAAAAAATCCCATCTCTCTGTTCCCTAAGTAGCCATTCCCATGCTATTCTAGTGAAAAACAAAAATACAGAAAAAGCAGCTTCATCTTAGATTTGTTCTAGGGAACAGGATAAACAGTCCTGCAGAAGCATACTGTATAAAAAAAAATTAAAAGCAAAGAGATGGATACTGACATGACAAATTTCTATCCAAAAGGTTAGCATGTCAGAAACTTAGCAACTACAGTCCTGCAATACAAATATTTGGTAAATTTAACAGCCGACTGCCACCAGCCCCCTTAGAATAAGATCATCATTTGCACAAAACAATAGAGCAGAAGAAAAGTCTACCACTGGTATTTTTTGCAAGAGTCATGATTAAAAGCACCAACATTCTTCATCTCTACTATGCAACAATACTTTGGCAGCTAATTCTCTTTCTTGGGGTAGGTGACGGAAAGACTTTTTACATCTTCTCAGAAAATCATGGGGTTTTTTTCCTGTTGATACAACTGTAGGCTCTGCTATTCCTTTAGAAACAGTCCTGCTAGGAGGACTATAGCCAGGCCCCGTTAACAATTCAAACCTTTCTCACCTTACCTAGCACAAACGTTTTGATGATTTTAAATCAAAATAACACCTGAGAGAAGTTACCTTCACACTGTTGTTTCCAGAGATGGTCAGAGCTAACCTACCAGTTAGTAGCTGCTAAAAAGTAAAGACAAACTCTTCCCAGATAGTCCCAAATCCCCACTACTCTTGTCTACTTACCTCCAGCTTAACACAGAAAGCCAGTTCAAATCATCACAGCTAACCGCATTAGTCAGATAACTATCTACCTTAAAAAAAAAAAAAAAAAGTATTTTTTCTGCCAAGTTATCAATCGAATGAGCACCACAGACTGCACAACAGATATGGCATTAGCTGCGTCCTATTCTACATTTCCAAAATTTCAGAACTAGTGTCAGCCACTTGATGTTTCAAGCATGATTTATTGTTCTCTTTTTGCAAACTTGTGGACTGATTAAACTTCTTTATAGTCCATTGCAGTTTCCTTTTTAATAGCTTCATCTTTATGTCATCAGTGGACTTTCGTATCTAGTACACACCAAAAATCCCACAGGCTACTTCTAATGAAAGGCATTAAAGAAAATGTCAACATTATAAACGTTCATCCAAACACAAAGCACAGATTTTGTATGTGCTTCATTCTCTCCTTCCAGTATCGCCTCTGGTGCATAAAGCCTGATATGCCTTTGACGTGGCTCTTAAAGTAAAAAAATACTGTTTCTAAACTGAAATGTAATAAAATTCTTTATGAGAAATGTTTATTATATTGTTAAAATTTACCATTTTCAATAAAATCTCTGACCATAAAAGAGCCTAATATATACCATGTATGTCATAACGATACCTATTAGCAAGTTAGATATGTCACCTTTTCTGCAGAGAAATAGTTGCCTGTGGTTATTTTATGATAGATAGTATAGGGTGGGGTTTTTTAGTGTGCACAATTTTTTATTATTATTGTTTATTTATCTTAAATAAAGTCATGCAAAACCAGTAATTATATTGGGGGGAAGGGAAGGAATAAAGCACTGTGTAGATTTCAGGGATTCACCATCTGAAAGCTTTTATTCTTCCACAGTGAAGGAAAGTTATGACCTTTGACATGTGGCCATGGTGCCAAAGAAACTGCTCATAAATGTGTGTCAGTAGAGAAGCAGAAATCAATAAATTCATTTAATCCAGTGAACTATTATGTAGTGAGACACAACATATTTTAAAGAGCCAACTGCTCTACTCTTTCTCTCAAAAGACACAAATTTTATGTAATGGATTTTTGGATATTCAATTTTTGGAAGGTTCTACAATCTGAACATTATCTTTGACCCATTAATAAATATTTCAGTCAGTTATGCCACAATTTATTAGTACATTTATTCCTGTTTGAAAGATTGCTGATACAGTTGGATTCAGGTAGCACAATAGGAACACTAGCAGGTGGGCAGATATCCTATTAACAACCTCTACCATTATTAGAGATAGCTATCCACAGGAATCAAACACAGGCAGGTGTTAAAAGTGCGTAATTTTTTCCACACCGGGTGCTCAAGAGCAGAACAAACGAGATATTGTTCATCATTCCAAACATAGTAATTTTAAAGGACCAAACAAAGCACTGCTTTACAACATATATTATGAATGCTTTCAACAACGCATTTGGTCATCTACCATATATTTTATGAGAATCAGCAATAAGCAACATCGGGTAAAGATGATGACCATTAAAAACAAGTACTAAATGCCACGTGCTGGGAATGTCACAAAACTCCTATCAATGCTACCAAGAATTCCATAGTTAATTTCTTGTACACTGTAGCAATGCTTACCTCTTCTAATGTTTAGTATATCCAAGAATTCCAAACACTAGAAAACATAATTATTGCTAGAAATAAAGTACACACCCTTACAAGGAAAAAAAAGAAAGAAAATAATATTTACTAACTGGAATAAACAAAAAAATTTTACTAATGAGAAACAAAAACAAAACAAAAAAATCCCCATACCCAATTTTGTCTCTACTTCTTAAATAAATGAAACACTAATTTTAAAAGCATAGGCCCATGCATCAGAATACAAACTCACATGTACCTGTTCCATGAGCCACTGTGCATAGAGCACTGTGGATTCGTATTATGATCATTTTTACAATAGATTGATCGTGTGATAAAATTGAGCTACCTTCCTGGCACAGACTGGCTGAACTAATAAAAGCAGTATCCACTTTCAGCCTCTATTGAAGATCAATGATAAATCTGCTTGCAAACTGTGGGCCACAGGGCTGTTTGCATAAATAAGCATTAAAAGCAAGATGAAAAAAGAGCTGGTCATATGCTCACTTATGCTTTTGGGGAGGGGGTGGGGGAAGGAAGTTTTACCCTTGTAATTGGGGACATGCTACATACAAAGTTTCTCTCTCCTCAGGCAAAATGACAGAGTCATGCCAGAACTCCCAGAGAATATTTCCAGTTAACATCAATTTGCCGGATGTCACAGACAAGTTTAATGAACAAAATGATAAATGCCTGTCAATGGCTTCATAAAGTCAACGAATTCTCATTACAAAGAATATACATAATGCACAGCTCTGCCTGAGGCACATGTTACAGTTATTAGAGGTTTACTAGACATCTTGATGTGGACAGTGAAATAGTAATTTAACAATTTACACTAGTTAATTTGCTGATAAGTTACCTAAACAATTATTAATAAATGTTGAAGATTGTACAAGCAGGAGTAAGAAGAAAAATTATTTAAAACTCTTCTGTGTGTTCAAAGACCTTAAGATTAATTTTAAAGTTTCTTCGAAAAGGTAATGTCTTATTTGATAACTTCCTATTGTAACAAGTTGTAAACCAAAAAAACAATACTGTGTAACATAGAGAGCTGGTTTTATTGTACATTGTAATGGCCATCAAAACAGCTTTTTCTTAATCATAATTATTATCTGATTTAGAAGTGATAGCCAGACCACTTAAGATATTACACTTCTGTCAAATCATTTTTACCTCATCTAAATTTGGGGTCAAAACAGACCTCAAAGTATCTTATGACACTTCCCTTCTCCTCCACAGCTGTGAAAATAAGCTCCACTGGAAAACAGTACCTCCTTCCAGTCATCGGACAGGAATAAGAAAGGGGAGGTCACCAGAAGCAGTTTTGCGAATCCAGAACAATGATATAGCATACATGTGACAATTTATAAAGAGAAAAAGGAAAAAAAAACCAACTACATGCAGCAAAACTAGCCTGCACCTGACATGAGAAAGAGAAAAGAGTGGGAACATGGGAGAGGACACAAATGATGAGAAAATTTGTAATATTAGAACAGATCAGCAAATAAATGAGAAGTTTTTCTATTTGATAATTTTTCCTCTCCATTTTAAGGTGTACAGGAAGTGAGTGTCTCTCAATACAGCTTAAAAGAACTGACAATCCCACAGTGTAAACAGGCTGATGACTTTCGTGATTTTAGTGGGAGAAGAGAAGGCTGACCATTGCTACTTCACACAAGAAACTCATGCTGCAAAAGTTGAGGAGATATAGAAGAGTAAGTTATTTTTTCTAATCCTATTTTACCTTGTTTTGTCTTTAATCTGAAATGGCTCAAAGGAGAGCAAAGAAAATAATCAAAACTCAAAACCCTCTTGACTAGAAGATTCAGAAAGATCCTTGGTGTAATGCAAGATTTTTAAAGTAAGTCATGTGTATCTATCAGAGTGTCCAAAGATGAGCTAGTACACATGTGGTAAAATTACACTGATCAAATAAAAATCCAACATTTTTTCTTCTTTTATAATTCTATCAGTTTGCCAGTGGTCCCATTAAGACATGAAGGTTTTGCACAAGAAATTCCAATCTACTGAAATGAGAACAACATAAGCAATCAATGTGAACAGGATTATTATCTGAAGATGCTAAAAATCAAATCTGAAGATACAGAGTCGCTTCTGTTCACAGAAACCCCCCCAGTTTCCAACATTCATGCATCACTATACACAAGATATACATCACAAGCTGTAAAGACTTAGTTTAACTGCCCCCTAGCTATGTATTAAAAGAACACCAGATGACATGTTTAATGCTTGTAGTAACTTTTACGTCTCCCTTACCCCGGTCAATCAGGTGACTCTTTCTTTCAAAACTGCCTCTCATACACAAATCATTTCAAAATGGATCTACCACACCTCAGAGCTGAATAGCAAATTTCCATTACACATACTTCTAAGACAAGGTAAATCGTTGCTATTATTAAATTCGAAATCATAATTTTAGCGTGTTCTGAGGCTAGAGGACTAGGACAAGGTAAGTTTTACTGCTTTGTCATAAATGTACCACTCAGTGTAGCTTGTACCTAGAGACAAACTCTTTTCTCCTTTCTAAAATACCGTGTTTGCCCCACCTAAAGCCGTGATTCAGAAAACTCTGCCAATTTTGGACAGAACTGTAAACTTGCACAGAATGGACAGGTTTGTAGAAGGAGCTGGGACAGAGTGCATCACATGTTCTGTGAGCCTTGCAAGCCTGCACTCCCATGACTGCAGGAAACTACTTAATGAGGTTTCTACCTGTTTTCTGGTTTTATAACAAAAGTTCTTGCCAGTTCCCAATTTTGCTAGAACTTTGCAATCAGTGCATTTCCATTTATTTCATATTCCAGAAGCCATTCCTCTCCTCAAAACTTTGCCTATGTGCAGAAACAACTTCATAAGATCAGTTTCAAATAACTTACAGGAATAAGTGCGCATTCTTACTACTTTAGTCAGAGGAGGAAATCAGTTTATACAGATACAAACCCAAGAACCTCAATTACAGAAGATTAAATAACTGCACTCCCTGCTGACTTTCTCCCTCCCCAGTAGCTAAGTCCCCAGTAACCCTTCCAGAGATGAAGTAGCATCTCAGTACATCGTAACTTTTGCCTCCAATTAACAATTAAATTCTGATAAGAGCTTTGGATATAAAGCTTGTTGTCAGCATTCCTACATCTTTTATAACATGTTCATTTTCAGTATTTCATTTCTCATGCTGCATTCTACTGGTCTGACATCTGGTAAACGAGAAGGTACTCACTGAATACTATCACAATTGCTACAATGAAGTGTTCAGGCTAGAAGCAAATGTAACTGCCTCAAGCTTAACTACTGAAAAATTTACAGAGTTTTCCCATCAGCCAAACTCAGGCAACACCTGGACCACGGTGGGAGTTTTAAAAGCTGTTTAGTGTAACAGTGGCACAGAAAGACTGGGTAACCCTTAAATCTTTACCCCATAAAACACAAAGATTGCACATTCTGATATTTTTGGGTTGTGCTAATAAGAACCTAAGTGAACTGCATGAGCATACAGCACACCTATGTGCATCTGGGGGGAATGATACCTAGATCCTACTCCTGTAAACTGCAGATGCACTGATGTGTCAGAAGCCTCCTACCAGAAGCCCAACAGGGACAGGCAATTGAGAAACAACCACTTTGGAACTGGGCCTTGAGATAACTGTGTTATCCAGATGCTACTTAGTTTATCTTGCCTTTGCAAGCATTCATGTTGTTAAAAACAAAAAATATTCCACTCATCTGAGCAGATCAAATTTTATTTCATTGGAAAAAAAACCCAAACAAACCCTAACCAGAATTACTGTTGAGAGTTATGAAGCAAAATAAAAGCAGTAAAGAAAAATCTGTCTAGTACTGCTTATTTACATTTTCCTCTAATATATTAGGAAGGCCATCTCCCCCCAAAACTTTTACATACAGAAAAAACAACACACAAGAGGAGGTTACAATAATAAAGTAAGTTACAAACCCTCCACACTCCGCTGGTTTCACAACCATCTCCTTCTTATGTGTGCTGTTTATCTCCATCTATTAAAAAAGTAACAATTTCATCCATACAAACAAAAAAATGTTTCCACTATAGCTGTAGGTCTCGTAAGGCTGCCAGATGGATTTCTAAATCCCAACACAGATCATCTAGAACGATTTTTTTTCCACCTCTAACTCAACTGTTGAGACAATCAACCTTTAAACATAGACACTGCTTAAAATGCTGCTACTTAAAAGCTACATAGTGGTTGACCCTAATAACTAATGTTGACCATACAACCCACACTTACTCAACAAAATGTGGAGACTTGACATTGTTGATTACTTTTTCACTTAGGTGGTGATTACCAGTTATAAAGACTGGAAGTAACCAATCCCAATTTAACAGCTGGGCCTATTGATGAAACAGAAAAAACAATGCAAAACTAAACAAAAGATTATGTCCACAATTTTGGAGATAAGATGTGGAAAAATACCAAATCCTGAGGAAAACACACTAAAACGAAGCACAAATTTGTCCAACAATGGAAATGACCATATTTCTGTAGGAAAATGCTTAGTAACTTTTAAATTCTTCCCCCAAGATTCTCTTTTGTCATTGTCTTAAATTGTTCTGCACACCATCAATAGTCACAGCTGTTAAATTGTGAAGATGTGACAACAAGTCTCCAGGCAAACAACTGCTCAGAGTGAGATCCTTTTCTTTAGGATAATCAGAGCTGGCTGACAAAAGGGGGCCTTACTGAATGCCCTTTCAACAATTTCTACACCAAGAAATGCAAAGAGAGAGGGAGGGGGAAAAAAGGGAGCAGTGGGGGGGAGCACCACACTGCAAGAACAGAACAGCATCCTTTGCTGCCATGCATTGCTTTGCAAGTAGACAAGAAATCTCAGTAATTTAGTGCACATATCACACGTGTAACTTGCACCAGGTAAGAACCGAGTGCCTCTAGTCACAGCTCTGAACAACTTCTAGCACGGTACCACATTTTCCTTCAACATTTCTCACGTAGGTGAAGGTTTTATTAGCTACAGAGTACACTGCCAATAAGACTGAGCATTCCTTTAAAAAAGAAGCTGGTAAAAACTTTATACATTATAAAGTTATAGTGATAAAAACTAGTAAAAACCATAACAGCTTTGGCCTTACTAGCTAGGAAAAAAAGCAAGGGCATGAAACGCCTCAGTTTGGCACTACACTTGACACAAATTTGAAACTGAAGTGTTGAGGAAACCCATAAAAAGCTCACTTCTCTAGTAACGTGGTAGTGGAAACAAACACTGCTCACGTGCACTAAGTAAAGTTTTATACATATTTTGTCCTGGTAACAATGTAAAAGCCCATCCCTTAGTCTGTGGAAGAGCTCTTCCAAGTGCAGACCTGTCATTGCTGAAAGAATAGGGAATGCCCTAGTGCCAAAAAAACCCACCAAAAACTAGCAGTTATGTCTTAAATGAATGTTGACAATTTCTTCTGTAAAAGTGTTGTAGAAGTTCAGGTCAAAAGATGTCTGGGGGAGTTCTGGAGGAGTTCTACAGGAAAATCCTACAGGAAAAAGAGTTCAGAAGGAAAATATTTCCCAGTTTTCTTATTTCTTCAGTGTATCTCAGTTAAAGAACAAAAATCTTACTGCTCTTCTTCACTGTTATCAACTGACATTGCCGACTGAGACATTAAACATCCTCCTCCTGCCTTAAATACTGGAATTTAAATGCACTAAGGATCAGCCATGTGCACTCTCAGCTTAGAAACCGATTCTCCTATCAGGACATCCAAATCAACTAATCAAAGCAACAGCAACAAAGCAGCACTTGTAAAAACCTAAAGCAAGAGCTTCCTCAAACTGTCTGTAACCACACCAGTTCTACAGCATTAAGACTTAGCTATCTCTTTTAATACAAGACCATTGTCTACAACTGCCATTTGCCATTTCCCTTCCACTTCAGTCAAAAACCACTTCTGCCCCCTAACCCCACCCTTCCATCTCAAATTTTTCCCTCTCTCCTTTACTATTTAAATTAATTAAAACTACCTTGGAGCTCTATATGCATGTGGACCTGAAATGACAGATTCCATACAAAATGAAAATTATATTGTTAGACCACAGCTATTAATCCCCTCATTTAAGGCAAGATATTAAAATTAATTTTAAAAAAATTGGTAGCAGAAAGGCAAAATTTTTGCCTACGCACATGTTCCATAAAGGCCACAGTTTGATGAATGTTTACTTTTGCAACAGTCTAAGTTTCAGTAGCCTTCCTCTGTCCCCACTAAGCATTCCCACCTCCACATCATTCCTCTCAGTTACGCCAGTGCAATCACTGTGAGTGGCTCTGTGACAAACCGCATGAGGGAACTCATCTGGGTTAAACACCATCTTTTGTTTTAATTCTATTATTTTTACCCAGATCAGTTCCCTGTTCAGTTAGCCACATATGCAGCTGTGGAATGCAAAGAAGGGCACAATGCAAAAGTGGGAACAAACAGCTGGAACAGTTAAGAAAACATGATCGTCACAGTACAGAGTAAGGCTCAAGTGGATGCACTATTAAGCTCAAATATTTAAAAGCAGAGCAAAAGATGTTAAGATATCAAAACATAAATATTGCCAATTATTGGCACAACAGTGGGACCAGAAGTCACATCACTGCCACAGCAGGTAAGCAAAATTACAAACTCTCCACAAAGTATAGCCTGCTACATGTAAAAGGCCCAGAGCTTCACAAACTGCAGTGCAGCATGCACATGCAGTTTCCCTCCAGGAGCGTGTTCCCAGAAACCTTCTGCTTGCATAACCTTTCCCTCTTGTGAAATGTAGAAACCTGTACACGAAGAATTGGGGTTACATTTCCTGTAACTCACAAACATTAAAATCAACGCAGCCAAGTTACAAGAAGAGAAAGGGTTATCTAGGAATGCTCCTACCCAGCTGTATATATCCCATCCAACCATCTTAGGACTTCAATTTCCACTTTTTGTGAAAAGGAAATAAACAATGAGCATCCTGTCCAATCACTGCCCAAAGCCCATGTTACTAGGTTCAGAACATGATGCACCTTCTCCATTTTTTCCTAATGCTACCTTATTGGAAGTCTAGCTTCATTTTTAGACAGAATCTTAGCTAACTGTGGTTAAATAGTCATAATTTAAAAATGCAGGAATACAAAAATCTCAGCTTGTTTATTTTTGGCTGATTCAAAGTTGTACCAAAAGTGCATAGACTTTCTCCACAGTCTACATTTCTTTTATATTCCATTAAAAAATACCTCTCTTAGTAGCAGTGACACAGTAAGTTGAATTTTGAGTAAGTCATACTCTTCACTATCAGCATTTTACCCCCACATGTTGCCTCACAAAGAACCACACTGGAACCTCCTCCTCCTCTCCCCCCACGTCAATTAGCCTGCTTTCGAAGCAACTACAAGCATGTACCGAAATTAGTATTTTTACCTAAGCAATACCTCAGCGCCACAGTTTCCTTTAAAAAAGTAGGGGGATCTCACCGAAAAAAAGCCCTAAATTAGTAAAATTCTTTTGTGCATGGATGAGCAACAGGAAAGCAAAGCCTTGGGGCCTCTGGGGAGGAACCCTGTCCCCGCAGACCTACTCTGATGTGCTCAGGAGATAAGGCTCCATAGTGACACTTAAGGAAAGGCCTGCTCACATTTGAATTTCTGCATTCCTCAAGAACAATTCATGGCAATCACTAACTTTGCAGAGGAGCTACATGAAAGCTTTGGCCAATGAATGAGGGTCATCTGCTCTTTATCACAAGGGTAAACCTCATCCTGGCCAGTTTCTAACCTTTTAACCCTGTGAATTCTTAATTTGCACATGAATAATGGAATTCTTGCCACGAGTGCAACCTTCAGCTTCCAGTTCCTAACTTTAGAAACCAAGATCTGATCTCCTTGTGTGTTCAAATCTTAAACTCTTGGACAGATTAAAGTTTTTGATTTCCAAATGCAACACTAAACATTACAATTCTGAAGCAAAAGACAAGCTTACTGGCAAAAGCTCTGAACAGGCAAAGTAAAAGAACATCCTCGCACCCTGCTGCTACCACTGACTGAAGAGAGCATTTGCTTTTTTCCTCCAAAGAAAGAATGCCCATTTAATGCCTATTCTCTACCTGTTTAATATGTATAGTTCCTCCTGTACCCTGACCACAAGGTAATTTGCCTTCGCAGCAACGGACAACTGCTTCTAAAAAAAATTATAAGCCTACAAAATCCCCCACGAGACTTTTAATTTCTTTCACTTAAAATATCTGCAAAGTTCAATCAACTCACGATAGCAGGCAGAAACACTGTAAAAATGAGATACAAGACTAATTTTGCACGTGTTTTATGGGCTTCAAAATATGATACAAATTACCGCCTTATCTCACAGCTTTACAGTAAAGATGACATTCTGAAACCAGTCAGATTGGAATATGACTAAAAAGGAGAGACTGCTACACAGGAAAACTTCATGTTTGGCCACTAGTTAACCACTTAATCACTAAGTCAACACCTACTGTGATCATTATGGATCCACTATCTCTTCCAGTTTTCTCCCAAAGCCATAGGAAACCTTTCAAGTATTCAAAGAAGAAACCTTTTGTCACAGTCTTACAGGGGAGGGGGGAAAAAAAAAAATAAGAAAGAAAAAAAAAAGAGGGGCTGCAAAACAAGAGTCTCACTCCACAGCATGCAACCTATTGGTTCACAACACTTCCTTGGTGAAAATCTTTCATTATCAAAAAAAGAAAACAAAATTAAATCATCTTTCTGGTGAAATAATGTGCATGTGAGACACAAACATATATAAAAGTTCAGTACTGTCTGAATAAAACCAGATACTACAAGTGTATTACTATGCTGTACTACTATAGTGCTCTGTACTATTCCAGAAGTTCTCTGATACTGAGCACAGACCTCATCCTGCAATGTCTCAGGTTTAAAATGGCCCTGAGTTTTCCACAGTCCTACACACAGAATCCATCAGCTTTGCTTTACATTTATTAACAACAACAAAATTTCTATCCTCTTAAGAAAGGTTTTCTTCAGTCTGTCTATTAATGGTGCTGACACTCTGAAACCTAATGATATGAATTTAAAGGTTAATACTTCATTTTTCACCATTTTATCAAAAGTATCCAAGAACTGCTTAGTCTATTAACCCTCTATGTGAGTAAGATGCCATAACACAAAGTAATAAGTAGCCAGGTTTTTGAAATGGAGAGTTCACAGATCAGCCCCTTACAGCACATGAAAAACTCGTCACTTACGTGGAGCCACCTGCTTCCAGGCTGGTTTTCAACTGCCCAGTGCTCTAGCTCACTGAACAAGGTATTTCGCACCTTCCTGGGCTATCTTATGGACAGTTTTTATAATCAGTTCAGAAGCGCACAGGAAAAACTAACAAATGTTAACATTCAGACATTTTTTTAATGTAAGCTAACGTACCAACTGTATTAACTGGTTTCAGACTGAATTTGGTAAAACTTGCAATTTACAACCAATATCAAGTTTCCATAGAGGTATCAGCACCACAGTTTTGTGCAACTTGCTACTAAGAACAGGGTTGAAGAGGTCAAGGGAAGCCTTTTCCTAATAGATTAAGTTCATCAGTTAAGTCCTATTACAGAGGGAACATGAGAAGACTATGTAAACTGTGTACTCTCTGTGTTGCACTCTCTGTGTTGCACTTTCTTTGAAATGACTCCATGTACTTTCAGAAAGCAAAAAAAGATAATGTTGTAGAAGCAGCCTACTGGCAAAGCTCTGCACTGGCATGGAAAAAGGCATGGCATTCAGTTCCTAACACACATCTCTTGCTCAACATGTTTAAAGATGCTAGGAAAACAGAGGGCAACGTACACTCAGGGTCAGACTGTTAAAGCCATAAAGGCACTTAAACACAACTATATCCTTCACCATTCATCCAGTAGTAGGGAGTCACCCTAGAAATGTGACTCTCGCTTCCTAGTAGAACCACGTAACAGGCCCTTACAGTCAGTTCCAGAGGACCCTGAAGCGGTTCCAAAAGGGACAGCACCTGCATCTGCTTGGCTGAACACACATCTCAGAAAAGCGAGGGTGCGGTAATATAACCCTCACGGTTGCCCAGAAAACCTTTCCCCTCTTTCCTCTCCCAAAGACAACTGCCTCTATTATCATTCTGCCCTGCCCCAAAACGGCACAACACAACATCAAGCTACTGAACAAGGAATAATAACTTTTTAAATCAGATTTGTAGCTAACCCTTGTAAGGTTGCCTGAACAGCACTTGAGAAACAAGACCCAGGACTTTTGTAGCAGGTTGCCAGCATGGCTCTGCATCACCACTTGCCCTGGAGACCAGTGACCCGCATGAGCTGCCCACACAAGGCACCACTGCCCGAGAGGTTTCACAGGTGGCTGCGCCACTCTTGCCACATCAGGGACTCAAAGAGTTTTGCTCATGATCTTTTAACGTTTCAAAGGAAACAAAGGTTCTGTAGAATTGACTTGCTCTTTGCTTTTGTAACTTGTCTTTTTGGGTACATAATCAAAACAGTACGTTGTTGTGTGCTGTTCAGGGAATTGCTGTCACAGACTCAGGAGCAGGTTAATAAACAAGAGCTGGAACTTACTTGCTAGCGTGAGGTGGCTTTTTTGACTGAGAATGGCCCCGTGTTTGTTCAGAGCTAAGCACTGGTAAAATCCTTCATCGGAAAGCTCTCCTTTCTTTCCTTCCACCTCACTGATATATAACGAGCCATTGGATAAAGTGTAGATCCGTTCATTTTCAGATACTTTGACTCCATTTTTCAGCCACGTAATAGTTATAGGAGCTTCACCACGGGCCTGGCAGTCTAAAACTACCGGATCCTTCCTTGACACAGTAATGTCCCGAGGCTCTTTCACAAAAAACAGTTCGCTAAAGCACCACACTCCTAAGAGAGAGAAAAAAAGATTTCACCTGTGAGTATAGACGTGCAAGTTGCCAAGCACACTTGTGAGCTGCAAGTCATCTTGCTGAACCCGCAGCACGAGGTAAAACTACGGTTATTACAGGCTCCGAGGTCTCCGAGCCCTCCAGACTCAGAAAACCCTGGGAAAACCGTGGGACTGACTCTAAGCGGAGTACAGAAAGCCAGGCGTTTGAGTCCTAGTTTGCAAACGGCTTGTGTCAAGGAGCTAGAGAACCAGCGCCTCCAACACCCGCCCAGCCCTAACCACGGCTCAGCGGGGGAGGCGCTGGCTGTCGCGGTGAGCCCCGGCGAGCCCCGCGGGGCCGCCCAGCGGGCACGGGGAGCCGCTCCGCCGCCGCCAACCCCGCCACCGGCGGGGGCTGCCACACAGGTGCGACCGTTACCGCTGCCGGGGCAGCGCCGCCCAGGGAGCCGAGGCGCCCGAGCCGCTCGCTAATTTTACAAGCCTGCCAAAGGAGCCGGAGCAGGGCGAGTCGTAAAAGGCTAATTTTACAAGAAATCGTTAGCGAAACCCCCTCCCCGCTACCCGGCCCCTCGGAGCACCCACACACACACCCCCCTACCACCGGCTCGCGAGGGGGCGAGCGCGCGGCTAATTAACGGTCGCTCACCGCCCAGCGGGGTGGTGGGGAACTTACCCGCCGCGCGCGCGCCCCGGAGCGAGGCCCCGCGGCCCGCTCGCGCCCCCTGCCGGCGGGGTGGGGCGGGGCGGGCCGCGAGCCCCCACCCCCCCGCCCGCCCCGTCTCGCGGCGCGAACAAAGCGCGGGGCCGGTTCCCGCTCCCGCCGGTCCCGCCGATGCCGGGTAAATAGAACCACGTGCGGCGGAGCGGAGCCGGGGCGCGGGCGGACAATGGGCCTGCGGGGCGGGCGGACGGACTCACCTGGCAGCGGGAGGAGCAGCGGGAGCAGCAGCGCCCGCAGCAGCGCCCGGCGGCGGAGCGGCGCCATTTAGCGGGAGGCGGCTGGCATGCCCCGCCGGCCGCCGCGAGAGAGACCGGTCAGCGGGCGAGGGGAGGAGACAGGGGACGGACGGAGCGGCCCCGGAGCGCCCGTCCCGGCCCTACTCTCCGCATCTCGTCTCCATTGGCCTTTGGGGAGGAGAGGGGCGAGGGGCAGGGCCGGGCGAGGGGGGGGGGGCGGAGGAGGAGGAGGAGTGAGGGACGCCGCTGGACGGGGCGGGCCGCGGCGGACAATACCGCCGGGCGGGGGGGCAGCGGGACCCGCCGGCCCCGCGCACGAGGGGCTACGGGGTCCGGCGCCATCTGGGCCGAGCGCGGCCGGAGGGGGGGCCGGGCCCGACCCGACCCGACCCCCCCGCCCGGGTCAGCGCTGGCGCTGCCCCGTAGACGCGTCCTCTTCCGGACGGCGGCCTCTCGGACAGCGCCGGGACCCAGGGGCAGCTCCCCGGCGGCCCACCGGGACAGCCCCGATCCGGCCGGGCTCTGCCGCCTCCGGTACTTCGCGGGCAGAGGCTGAGCCCCTCCGGCCAGGGGAGGAGCTGCCGGCTCCGCCGTCCCCCAGGGCGCAGGGTTCCCCCGGGACGCCACGAACTGCAGCGCTCTCCTCACCGGCCTGGCGAGCATCAGCAAAACGTGCGCTTAGCCGCGCCCGGCTTTACCGAGGGTCTGTGCCAAAACTAGAGCTGCCCGCCCGGGGCATCCAACGGGGGAGGTGCTCAGCCCGAGCCCCATGCAGCGGACCCTGCTGTGCCCGGGGCAGGTGCGGTGATGTCCAGGCTGGGCAGAGCACCCCCGTGCCCAGGTGAAACTGGCTTTCCCACACACGCAGACTAGTTTTTGGATGGGAACTGATCGGAAATGGAGTGCCAGTTTGTCAGTGGTTCTCACTGACCCCTTCATACAGCACCGATAAAACCGCTTCCAGATGGCCGTGCGGGGCAGTGAGCTGCTGCAGAGGATGAGCTGCCCTTTACTTGTCTCCACCAGAAAGCAGCTATAAGCGTAGCTTGCTGAAATGCAACCTGAACTGCAAACATAAGGTTTGAGATTCATGCTGTCAACACCCTACGGACGATATCATCAAATCAAATGCTGCCGCTATCAATTTAAGCTTTCAGGTTCAGCCATGATTTTACTCCATGCTTGCAGCCAGTGATTTCTGAGCCCTTTTTTCTGTTCAGAGTTCTAGTTTCTAAAGTTACCATGTAGGAAGGCATCTTCTTACTCAGCAGATTTGCCCTCTGTTTGCATTCATTGTGAGAGCTGCTGACTTCAGTGACAGGCAAGTTTTTACTGCTTTTTGTTCCTGCCAGCACCGCAAAGCTCACAGAGCTGGGAGCTGGCAGCCAAACTTGGTCCCTTCTGCTGCATCATCACGGGGACTGGCTACAGCCTCAGTCAACGACTCCTCTGAAAGCCTTCGGGAGGAAATCAGAGCTATCTAAACACAGCGTAAGCCATAGTTTGACCTATAGCACCTTCCTTACTTGTCAAAAATACATGAGCAGAAGAATACAGCTTGCTCTGATCTTAGTGTGACTTTTCAGGAAAGGTAGTCAGGAAAGATTTGCTTTACATGCAAATCAGTTACCCAAAAGGCATCCAGTTTCACAATCCCTTTGCAGAGCAGAACTGCACATGCACCGCTTTGGTGTCCAAATAGGAGCAAATACGGCAACAGGATCCACTTGACCCGGTATTTTTTAGTCTTCCTCAGTGTTTTACTTTATCCAGTCACAAAAGTGTGAACTATGAAAAAAGAAAGTACCACTAGCCATTTTGTTTATATTATTTTTGAGTATTAATGATTAAAGGTTCATTCTTTCTTGTGGGAAACTCACAACTTCCATCTGCAGCTCATGCTGGTAGTGTACTCTCTCCTGCTAAACTCTGGTTGATCCGAATGACCCGAATTTGAGATTTTCTAAATGACCTCAGCACATCTAGAAGACAAACACACCAACAGGGAAGGCATTACCCGGTAACATTTCTACACCATGTGCTTTGGTCAATTGGTGGAGAGGCTGAAACTGTCCCTGGTTAGATGTAATGATGTTCTTTCCCTGAAGCCCTTTGCTCTGCACAGCAGGGTGCTCCTTCCTGTGCAGCACTGGACACTATCCCACCCATCCCAGGAGAGACACCTCCTTGCTCAATTCACCAGCCCTTTTTGAAGCAGGAGTTGGTCCTAGTGAATCAGGGGACAAAAAAAGCCAACGGAGAGAGAGCAAGTTGTAGTTCTACTTGCAGGCTGGTTTCCATTAGCTGTGTCATCTGTGCTCACTGCTGTATTCTGCTGTGGTGGGGAAACCGCTTTACCGACTCCCTGGACTACGCTGTGCCAGCAGGAGGTGTCGCCTCGTGAGATCAAATGCAATATTTGTCTTAAATGGCTTAACAAAGAAAAGTGCTTCCCACTAGAGCGCTCCTTGTGCCTGGGTCTGGGCAGCTGCAAACACCAATATTTCCATTTTCACATTCCTGTTGAGCAAAACAAATAAATTCCTTAATAGAATTAAGCAGCCCTTTAACTAGATGAGCATAAAACTCTCTCTCTCCTTAATTTGTCAGAAGTCATTATTTTAACACATTTTCCAGTAATTAATTGGATTAGATATAGTGCGGACTTGCAATAACATGTCTAAATTCATACTTCACTGCAAGCTGATAAACCCATTGAACCACAGTCTAAAGGCACTGCCAGCCATAACTTTGTCAAATACACCATGTTAGTAAATATGGAGCCAATAAACGCAATTATCTACTTGGCTGACCATCTCACAGAAGCATTAATTTGAGAAAGACAGAATGGCCATCCAGGATGAGTACAAGATACTGCCAGCCAACATAAACAAAGCTATGCCTACTTTGTTGCAGGGCAGCAATTTTTCTTCTGTCACCAACACAGACTTTTTTGCTTGACTCGATCTGCGTTTTTGGCATATGTGGGAAACTATGCAAACTTCCCCCGCTTTTGTGGTTCTTTTCAGACCCATATAAACCCTTTTCTATGCTTTCTCTTAGATTTTGGGGTCTGCAAACAAGCTGCACACTTCCTTCAAAGAAATAATAACTTGTAATACTTCAGCAGTCAGCTCCTCAATGCCTTAAAACCCAAGTCAGTAGCAAGAGCTCTCTTTGAAGTGCTACCAACAGCTGGAATAACAGCGTGCTGTCCAGGTTGCTGTCTGTAAATAACCTGATTTACCTTATGCTGCATTTCAGCTCAGCCCTGCCAAGCCCAATTTATACATTTCCTGAAAAGAAAGATTTTAAAAATCAGATTGACATGAAGAGATCTAGCTCAGGGCTTTGCTCCTCTGCTCTTCTGCGTGTGTGCGAGGGCAGCTGTCAATCTATCCAGGACTGCTAAACTTGGCTGGGGCCATAAAATCCAGAATTTTTGTCCCATTATGAACCAGCAAGGAGAGAGAGGAGCCTTCCAAAGGTGAACGAAGTCTCATGACCATGGTGTTCATACACTTTGTCTGAAATGTTACCAACACCTCTAGAAAGAGAACTAATAGGCAGGACTCTTCCCTAGATCTTCCCTGGGATCATAGAATCATAGAATGGTTTGGGTTGGAAGGGACCTTAAAGATCATCTAGTTCCAACCTCCTGCCATGGGCAGGGACACCTTCCACTAGACCAGGTTGCTCAAAGCCCCATCCAACCCGGCCTTGAATGCTTCCAGGGATGGGTAGAACGTAGCAGCCTCAGGAAAAGGAAAGAAGCTGAAAATTCATCTGTCTTCCCAAGGTGAACTCTGTATTTATGAGATCTCTGCAGCCACAAGCCCAAAGTGGAAGATGCAGTTTCTTTCCAGGTTAGAATAAGATTTTTCTGGTGTTGGACCACCTACGTTTCTTTCAGCTTAAACCAGAAATAGTTTAGTTTGGTCTGTGATTAGTTTTGCACTAAGCATTTCAGCTCTACCCGAGACAAAGAATAGCATCATGTTAGCGCTCTCATCCCTGTGGTCTGGGAAAAGCCATTAAAGCAGCACGGGTGGTGTTTGGCATGGCCACAAACTGCCTGAGCTGGGTGCCCACATGCTGCCACGTCCCACCTGACCTAACAAGCTCAGAGATGGGAAAGTGGCTTTGCCCGCATGATCCATTCCCCCGGTTTGGCTTTGCGCGTCTCTGCTCTAACACTGTAATGTTGTGGGACAGAAAAGGATAGGGATGAGTACCCATAGGTGCGAAACAGGAGAGGGGGGGAGAGAGCAGTTTAAGTGTCCCCATTGCCACATGTGCAAACACAACACTATCCTCAATTAGCTGCAGCCTGTAAGAGGCAGTAGTAGGGTCCTGGAGCCCAAGTCTATTTTCACCCAACATATAATCATCATCCCGGCTCCCAGCCCCACGGGCTCAACCCTTCCCTGCTACCAGTGCCAGGTCCCAGCTCATCCTCTGTCTCTGCCGGCAGGTCACCACAGGAGCTGCCAGGTGTCACTGCTGGTGTGAGGAAAGCTGTAGCTACAGGCACCCAGGGCAGAGGAGAGGGTACAATCACCATGGGCTGCTTAGCACGGCTGTGGCAGTATTGGAGCTGCCGTCATTTTTCAGGGCAGGCCAAGAGCAGTGGTAATTGCTGGAGCCCTATTAACTGCAGGGGAATTACGGCAATTTGCACCGGCTCAGCTCTGCCTTCAGTCGGTGGAGTCCTCAAAACCCAGCTAACAGGCTGCCACAACCCTGCACTCCTGGCAGGGTGTCATTAACCCTTCTTCTCAGGGAAGCCCCTTTTTTCTTTACAGTTCTTGCTCTGAGTGTTTTTGACCTGGTGTCACTGTAGGCACGTTTAAGACACTTTCTTGTTTCTCATGCCCAACTCCCGACCCAATTACAACTGTATTCGCAGATTTATAATACGTTAAGCTAACTCTATTAAGACCCACCATACAAATGTTTACTTTCGGCACATTTGGTCACTTAGTGGATTCTTGCTTCATTTTGAACCTATGTACAGTTACCATCTCTGTTGCCTTCTCAAAGGAGATTCACTCCTTCCACGAGCAGATGGGCAAACACACCTTGGGCTGAGCCCTTGGGATGCTAATGAACTTTCTCTCCAGGGAGTCTTCCTGTCCAGGAAAAGCACACCTCCCTGACAAAGGGATTTTAACACAGATCTCATCTGGTTATAAATCAACAAACACCGAAGTAAAAGGAGTACAATTATTTGCCACACTAGCTTCCCCTCTGCTGCCCGCCCCGCTCTTCCACAACAGTGCTCCACTGGCCCAAATTGGTGGGTACCCCTCAGCCAGGTTGTTTCACAGTGCTCCGGAGGCAGGCTCCAGACATTTACTCCCACCCCTGAAGGCTCATCACACCAGAACGAAGAGGGTCCCTGCCATGACTTTCAGCAGGAGAAAGGACACCCCAACATCCTCCCCTGCTGCTCAAGGTAACTGCAGGCAGTTCGGAGGAGTAACCTGGCAGGGATCTGGCAAAGTGCATTTCTTCACTCTCCCATACCTGTTCGCTGCTGTTGGAAGGCGTGAAAAATACCTAAGTATTTTTGGTCAGTCACTCTGCTCTTTCCTAGATGCAAACCATCAGGTCTTCTTGGTACTTTTAACAAACCACACAGCTACAGCTACAGAAATAAAGAGTACACACCTGAGGGCATACCTCATCCCAGACGCGCTCTTCCCCTAACACACAGCATAGAGCTCTTACGGGGTGGAGTTTGGGTTTACCGCAGCTCCATGCTCTCTCTTCCAGCCCTCATGTCACAGCTGATGCTCCACTGCCTGCAGTGAACTCCGGACACATAACCTGCCAGAAAACTCTTCTTTTTTTTTTTTTTTCCAGTACAGCTTGTTTTCTCCTGGTTTTATCTCCCTAACTTGGCTCTTTGTAGTGTAAAATGAATGCTGAAACACCAAGGGTTGCAACATGCAGCTGAAGATATGGCAATAGCATGGGACAGCAGCTGCCCTGACTCAGATCAGCCAAACCACCATGAATGTTTCCCAGGCCAGGGCAGCCTGCATACTTCTGCCATGCCACCTTGGGTTCTCTCACAAGGTGCTGAGCACTGTTTAATTCCTCTGACCTCAAGGATGCTCAGCACTCCTGGGACGTAAGCCCTCGGTGCTCGGCTGTCTCGGGGCCAAAGTGACAGCAGATGGGCAGGCGCAGCTGGAATCTGCGCACTGAAACACATGGAATAACTTCATTAAGGGTTTATGTATATGTGGAAATCGCAGCAAGGAGCAGGAACAGCCAGCAGGTGGAGAAGAGCTGCCCCATAACCTGCATTTGCAGTGTATATATTTTTTAATTGGTTCAGTACAGTCCCTTCTCTCAACCCTTTCCCCAATAAGAAAACAAAACAAAATCTGGAAATGCTGCAGTACTGTACTCTTGATATTATATTCCATAAATCAAAGTGTTAATACACTGGGTCGATACAATAAGTATCAGACCAAGAATAACTGAACAGAAAGAAAATATCTCCTAGGTTACCACTTTCTATGTTTGAGTCTACAAAGGAATCTCTTGAATCTTCCAGAGAGGCAGCTTTTTGTTAGTGTCTTTCTTGCTTATCATGACGACCCACTGTTTTGCAGCTATTTGTTTAGCAACAGGCATGAAATACGGTCTCCTTTCATCCCTGTATAAGTTACCTTCATTCTGCAGTTACAACAGGAAACAGGCAAATAATTTCTGCCTCTTTTCCTCTATATGTTTGCAATCAGGAAACAATTACTAGAAATAAAATAAATGAAAAGCAAGGCAAGCCAGAGGCTGACTTGCAGTTGGACATACTACTGAATATACCATGCTACAGATAACTATTTATTTGTGCTGTGAAAGACCGCAGCCCCTTCCTTTGTCTTTGCTTTCTCAGCTTGTTAACAATGCGCTCTCTCCTCTTATCTACAATTTATCCCAAGGAACTATGAGAAAGAAGGATTGGAGGAGGCTTCCTGCTGCTCTTGTCCCACTTCATCTCACAGAGACATAAGGAATTGCTGGTCAGGGAGAGGCCACTTCGGCCAAAGCAGCCTGTGCCCCATAGGTTTATCTCCTTGCTGCCAGCACAGCTCCCTCCAGTATGCTGCCCTGTCATGGGCGAGCGATTGCCTCTCAGGAGTGTGAAGATAAACAGATTTGAAGCCTTCAAGGCATGTTCCCAGCACCTCCTCCCCCTCACACACACAGAGGCTCGTCCTGCAAACGCCCCCACGCAACAACACGGCTTTGGGGATGGGTACTAGGATGTTTGAAGGGCCACGCAAAACTGTGACTTACACCAGAACGGCTTTACCACGAATTCGGGCTGAACCGCTAAAGGCAAAACCCTGGTGAAAGGAGCGAGCCAAGGAGGGGGTGAACCGAGGGGAGCCAAAAGCTGGGCAGCACGGGGGTGATTTCTTTTGATGCTGAAATTACTGCCTCCATCAGCTGCAGTTGCTGGGATTTTATCTCAGCTGGGCTGTGGGAGTCACTTGGGAGCCCATGGGGATCTCTCATATTTTAGAGGCTCTGGAAGAGCTGTCTGCCTGGTGCTAGACAGGACCTGAAGGCAGGAGGCATGGCTGATTTCAGCTGTGCTGCTATCCAGTATCTAATCATTATCCCTGGAGTACATTTGCTAAATGCTAAATAACATTTTGCTATTATTTATGTTCAGATACCTCTAGAAGGTCACAGTGGGCAAGTGCTGGCACATGACGGAACTTGTATTGGGCAAATAATACACGTATAGAATACACACCATGTGCACGCCAAAATGTTCATGCTAAGTAACTAGGAAAAAAGCGTGTGTGGCAGGGGAGGAAGTTTTATGACAAATTAGTGAGTTAAATTGGCCTAATGTGCTCAGCTGAGGAGCAGGCCAGTGCAAGTCACTGAGTAGAAATCCCATCTGGAGAAGCTGGGGCCACAGGGGCATCCCATTCAGCATCAGCAAGCTGTTGCAGCATTCAAAGCGTAATGCCTTAGCCTAACTAGAGAAAAGAAAACCTTCAACATGCAGAGAGCAGTCCAAATCCTTCCCCGAGTATTATAACTCCTGCTGGCTTCAGGAGGGGCAGAGATGGACAAATGCCCTTTCCAAGGCATCCTGAGCAAGCTGCAGCCCCCTCCCTGTTAACACCTCCAGCGCGAGATACCGAGTCACATCCCATCCCTGCTGCAGCCCAGCCTGCAGCCCCAGATAAACTGATTTAGCTGCTCAATCTTCAAGTTAGATACAGCATGATTAGGATTAATTTCTTTCTACAGTGAGAGATCAACTGATCCAGCCTGTTTGCACCTTAAGAATCAATCAGATAGCTAGACTTTCTCACAAAGTACAAAAAAGTTTTTACATAACTGAAATGTTGTTCGCTTTCCTAATTCAGGTTTCCATAAGTGTGCAAAAAATTACAACTTCACCTCTTTTTTATGTTTAAAAAATTGCAGACATTTATATAAGTGAAAATTTTATCTTAGAATGGTTTACAGTCGGACTTTGAATTCTCAGTGTGGAGAACAGTAAAAACGAATTCTTTTGAAAAAAGGCATAATTTTTAGCTACATGTTAATAGAGCTCAACTATATTATTTTTGCCTTGGATGAAGCAGCACCTCTTACGTTTTGATAGCTAACTTTTAATTACACTAGGAGAAGAGCAGTTGTAATGTTCTGATAAAGCACAGAGAATTATTTTTTACTAACCTGTGAAGTAATTATTCTGTGAGTCTTCAGCGCAGGATATACATGATTGCTTAATACTTTTTGCACAGGATGCCTATAATTATTGGACTGAGCGCCAACATATGAATGAACAGCTTCTCAATCCCCTGTTTTTTGGTCCATTTCTGTAAGCCTACATAGAAAGGAAGGCATTTATTTAAAACTCTGCATTACAGCAAGCAATAGTGCATGAACAACTGATTAGGAATAAATCTATTAAAGGATGGACAACTAATTGCTGGGCGGCAATTCACAGAACAGGGGAATTCATAACTCCATGAAACGCTTTCCGCAACTGATTTTATTGTATAATATATCATCATGAGAAAATAATGTATTATAGCTATTCAAGGTAAAGAAAATATATTCACAGAAACCACAGCTTCAGCTAGAGTAATTCCTAAGCTCTTCTATATAGCAGCCACCCAGAAACTCTATTACCTGGGCGAAGGAAGAAAGCAGGTTTTCGGGGCAAAGGGATGGCATGGCATGGCATGGCGAGGGTAACCTCTATTAAAGTGGCATAGTTTGTCATATCTGACAACCCACTGAAGAAAGTTATCAGTAGTTAAGGGCCTGACTCTGCATTCCTTAAGTAGACAAAAATCCCTTTGAAGTCAATGAAGCATCCTGCTCAGATAACTGTATCAGGATTTGGCAATTAATGAAAACTTTTAATTTCCTAAGTGATTATAAAAGGTTTTCCCTGAAAAACAACTATTACATGTTACTCACAGCAACTCTTTGGCAGTGTGGGTTTGTTTCCAGCAGCTCTTGCAGCACAGTAACTGTTTCTCACTAACGAGGAATTACCAAAAGTCAGAACCACATTGTTTTCTATTTGCATTGATCTGCCTTAAGTGTTCTTCTCTAGCTGATGTCTAGTTGAAGGTTTTGACAGCTTTGCCTTCAAAAGGTCAGTAAGCAGTCCTCAGGGCAATTTGATTTAAACCTTTACCATTTTGCATACTCCCAAGCAGCAATGCGTAGTAGGACATGTATGTTCACAGCCTCTGAAAGGTCATACTTCCCAGCCCTCAAAACAAAACCCAGGTCGGAAATATTTCAGCTTGTAGAAAATATCAGAAAAGCTATCAGACAATTATGAAAACATTTTCCATTAAATTAAACTCAAAAGGGCTTAAGAGAAACAAATTGTGATGTATGTTTTTAGACTGTGGTGTATTTCAACAGAAAGTTTTACATTCTGTCACATTTAGGAAGGCTGCCTTATCTGTCTTTCCTCAAGAGGCATGCTCACTTACTTAAATGGCTGTTCGGGTTTTCCAAGCCACTTTGCCTCCCTCCTCCCTGAAATCCCAAGCCTCTCTCTGGGATGAAAACCTGAAACCTACAATGCAGAATTTGTTTGAAGTCTCATTAAGCAAAAAACCTTAAATTAAGGACAGCTCAGCAAAACAAAACATTTTTCTTCAGAGTCACGTGGATGTAAACCAAGCATTACATGGAAGTTCTCCCTCATTATCCCCTTTGCGAGCTGTTTGTATTCCGATTAGCATGCTAATGATATATGTTCCACATAGAAAAAACAATTAAGTCTCCACTTCAAAGAAAAATTATTTAGTACAAGAGTACCAAAGCTTGTGCTTGCATCTTCTACTGATTTTGTGATGCCACAGAGCAATATGGCAGCTGTTAAGTGCTTAATTCTCATTTATAACAATGGAAGATGGTAGGTGTTGGTTGCCTTTTAAACATATAGATGTTTCAATAAGGTGCTTCTATGGCACCAGAGGTATGCATTCTTGGTAGTGGTGGTCTAACTGCAGATAAATAAGTGGGCTCCTTTCAGTTCACATCGTAAGAACTGCACATTGATTCCTTTAAAGAAGTCATTCATTAAAAAGCGGAGATATTAAAATAAACTGCCCTAAAAAAGCAGAATCTCATACAAAAAAAATAATTTTATAAGACCGTATGTGAAGAACCCAAGCACCATGACAAACTAATTAATGAAAAACAGAAAGGAAGACACAAATGAACAGGCAGCATGAAGAACGACAGACAGAAGAGCATGGTCTCCTAACGATTGACATTCTTTTTGACCACACAAGAAATAACTAAAATGAAAACAGTATTTAAAACTACATATATTCAGTTTTAATTACTTCATATGCATGTTATCATTGTAATTCTGTAATTCCCACTCTAAGGAATGGGTAAAAGTATCATGTATTTGCTAAGTAACATTGAAGTCGCACTGAAAAAAGTACGCAAGAAAAAAAGGAAAACTGTGCTGATCCAGGACATGTTTCACATTGATGGCATGCCAGAGGCATCTGTGGATTTCAGAGAGACACACACAGATTTTTGTAAAGACACCGTCAGTTAGTGAAATAGCACCGAACTGTGCTATGGATTTACAGAACAAATCAAATGCCAAGGCACTAGGTAGCTTGCAAAGTAAGTTTAGTATGAAACAATGAGGTTAGAGAGGGAAAAATAGGATAGAGAAGGAAAATGAGTAGCCTACGCTCATATATTTTGCCTGGGTTTGATGCATAAGTACCCAGCCCTGCCTCTAGTAAAAAATAATTTGTTTAATATGCTACAGATGTAACTTACTAATAGTAATTAAAAATAATTTAAGTCACACGTCCTTTGAGCAGCACAAGTGAAGCCTCAGTGGTACTTAAATTATTGTTTTACCTTCCTACTAACCCACAGCTGTGCCTCATGATGCAACAAGAAAGCTGAAGAATCGCCTGTACCACCTTGAGAAGTGAAAGATTTGATACAAATAACACCCAGCCTAAAAATCTGTCAGTTGAGAGAAAGGAATTTTGAAGAAAAAAAACACAGCCCCCACTGCCCCAAACCTCAAAGTTACTGTTGAATGCTTCTTGTTCATACCTACAGTCTCATTTCTGTAACACCAGACTGCAAAGCATTTCCACATGCATGATAACCTTTGGAGTAAATGAGAAATTTTAGAGAAAGACAATTTCAGACCAAAACTCTTTAAGTCAACACAAATCAAATTATTGACCTCAATTGAAAATCTAAGCAAACCTCACCCACAGCAGTCTAAGTAGACCTTTGAATTATAAACAGTTTATACTGCAAGCCTTCGCTGAGGTTGATCTATATACTTTACCTTTTTTAGGGTAAATAAATTCACTTCTTTGACAGCATCGTATTTATTTATTCAGAAACAGAGACACCATTCGCTATATAATGGTAATAACTAATACACAAATAAACGTCACCACCATCCTTATTAAACATGAAACAGAAACAGCTTAACTTCGCCAGCAAAGTTAAGCCCCTGAAAATTTTCCAAGAGGTTTTACGCTGCCCTTGGGTGATCAGACCCCAACCCTCTAAGAAGCTTGCTGCATAAATCGCACCCCGCTGCTTCCCGCCCCGCTCCAGGTAACGGTAAGCACCGGCTCCCGTCACGCTGCTGACGCAAGGGGGGGGTCAGATCCAGGACGATTTTTTGTCGGTGGGCCGTAAGCCATTAACCCCCCCCCGGGAGCGCGCGCGCGCCCGCGCCCCCCCGGCGCGGCAGCCGTCGCCGCGGCGGCGCCCCCTGGCGGCCTTCCCCGGCGCTGCCGCTGCAAGGCGGCCTCAAGGAGCTGAGGCGGCGGCGGCCGGGAAGGCACCAAGGGCGGACCGCGGAATCATGCTAAAAAAAAAAATTAAACACGGGACAGACTCTCAGTTCTATTTTTCAGGTTCCATAAAAGCCGGTTGGAATCAGTATTTACCTGCAGAAGCCATAATGAATGGCAGGGAACAGGTTTGCTTACAGCTCTCAGGCTTGGAGCAGCCCAGAAAACCACTACCAAAGACACCCGTGAATTTTCAATGCACTGTTTTTAAAGATGAGAAAAGTGAAACTATTCCTGTTGTAGCCATCTTCTCCCTCCTATTATGGTCCAGTCCCTGCTCCAGAATTAGCATCTTGCTCAAGTCTCCCCTTAAAAGATAGTTTCTTCACAGATCTATGCTTTTTAACCAAATCTGCACAAAATCTCTTACCAATGTCAACCCTCTATACTCCATTTTTCAGCAGACTGGTATATTTAGCTCTTACCTACCTGGGAAATTTTCCTGCCTTACCCCTCATCTGGCACTGCTGGGTGTTAAGAGAAATTATAGTGTAACAGAGATGGTTGTTAACACACGTGGAAGCAGCTGTTAAAATCTCATCTGTAATGCCATAGTAAGATGTCTGCAGCCGGCACTCAGAGCCATACTAGGAACAGTGCTTCTGTTGAAAAAAATAGGTAAGTGTTCATAGTAGCAACTTTGGAGTCGCCCCCCCAAAATCTAAGTGTATGTGTTCCAGGGAATACGGAGGTGCGATGTACAGAAAATAGAAGTACATTGGCACATGCAGCAGATCCAGGAGAACATCTCCCTGGTTGGCCAAGCTAGCACCCTTGTTTAGCTGTTTGTGACCCCCTCCGGAAGCCTCCCAGATTGCACCCCCTCACATTGCTCTTCCCGCAGATGTCAGGGAGTTTAGCCTCCTGTAAGAGCCAGGGTTTGCAATTTTGGAATTCCTTGAGATGCTTCAAAGACCACTCTGCCCACTTCCTCATGACAAACAGGCGGCCCTACGACAAGTCCTCACCAGGATGTTTCCCATACTGGTGTCTCCTGACCCGTGGTGTCTCCTCTGACCCAGACCCACAAAGCTCTGTACCAGCCTGTCACCCCTTCCACAGATCTCCCCGCATCTGAGTGGCCCCAGCCATACCTGCTGTGTCTCTTGCTCCTCCTCGTCTTCCCCTGGCTGCCTGTGAGTGTGTGTTCAGGCACATGAGGTGGGCCCCCTTCAACCTGTGGCATCCTCCACAAGGGCTGCCTCACTCCCATCACCCTGCTCCAGTACTTAGCACCACTGACCTCTCTTCTCTTACTTAACCACAAGCTGTTACCACCATTCCTCAACAAACCTAGTTTAAAGCCCACAGAAGGGACTCTGCACTCTTATCACCCACCACTTCTCGGCGTGAATGTTTGGTTCAGGCCCATCTGGCTCTGAATGCTTCCCTTAATGCAACTTGTTCCTTTCTTCATCTATTACAGCACCATAGCAATTTTGTAAATTCATATCCAAGGGTGGAGAAGAAGCCTTTCTCCTGATGCCAGAAGTCACAAGCTTCCAGCTTCACCCATCTTGGGAATCTCCATCCACCACCCGCCCACGTAGTCTCCAGCTGCCCCTTCTTAGTCCCACTGTGTGGTTTGGCCTTTTGCCTGTACAAGGTCTCTGCGAAGACCCTGATGACCTCTTGCTGTTCATCCTCCCCAATGTTACAAGTCTGCTCACTTCTCCTGTAGCTCTTTCATGGGGTGACTCAGTGCCTTGCCCACAGCAGAGCTCCTGCGGGCAAGGACAGCCCTGCCCCGGCTCTAGGAAGAGGCGCCAGGTACTCCTTGTGGCCCAAGACCTGGCAGCAGCATCCTTCTCCAGGACCTTCCACCCACACACCAGGGCTGCTTCCCCCAGCTGGCACCAGGGACCACTGTTGGGCAGTCCACGCTGCCTGGGGCAGAGTTTCAGGGCCCCTTTCGCAGACTAAAGTCTGTTGGCTGTGCGCCTGCTGACCATCTGAGAAGGGTGTTCCTACAGTAGGAGAGAGGAGCCTGACCCTCCCTCAGCAGCAGTCAGCTGGCATTCCTGGGGGGCCTCCACCTTCGCCTGTCTGCCGTGTAGTGTTTCTAGACTGGCCATACAAAAAAGGCTCACAGCAACCTACACCTTTTATAAAAACATGGTATTAATTTTTCAAAGACTGCATGTCTTGCGAGCAGAACACTAGGAAACAGCGCTGCTGTACCTCAACACCTATACAAAAGTAGCAGCATATTGTGGTGGAACTGCTGTCCCAGTCTACCTAGGAGGACTAAAATTACTGAATTCTTGCTATTTCAAGACTACCAATTTGCACTTCAAAGAACTGAGTCACAACTTACTAGAATAAACTTTTATTTACTGCTCTCAGGATCCTTATTTTATGCTTTATGCAACAAAACCCGCTACATTCAAATCTATACAGATTTACTGATATATCATTCATGTTTTACAAAACTGCATATAGATTTGGGAAAATTGTATAAGTTACCTTTATTTACATGTAATATTCTCAGCCCTAACATCCTAGTCAAAGAATAAAACAAAGTGGGATTTTAAATATCCCTTAAGACCCATTACATTTGTTACATAATTTACATATCTTTATAGAGAGATGTGCTACACTTCCTTCTTGCATATTTATAAAGACTGTGACTAAACAGAAATTTGCTGGCCAAAGCTAGGTACTGTCATTTCCTCAGATCATATTGGTAATAAAATGTTAAAATTAGAGCAAGCCAGGTATATAAACCAATTTTTATTTTTAGAACCAACTTTGCTAATCCTTTTAACCAGCACTTGCTCAAAAAAAAAGTGTTAACATTAATACAAAAAATATCCACATTTACAAAAGAAATCAAACTAATATTTATATGACAAATTGATCTACAATAAATTGCACATTGTTGGTTATGACTTTGGTTATACTGTATTAACAAATTTGGTTTCTAGACTAACAGTGGAGAAAAAAAAATACAAAAATGCAGCTATAGAAACTAGCATAACCTGTAAACATATTACAGAACCAAATTCTGCACCTGGTTACATGTGCATAACCTCCACACAGTTCAGAGAAGTCTGCACATATCAGACTGCTGAATTTGGCCCAGAAAACCCTGTAAACATGTTCTTTATTGTTACGTAGTGCAATACTGCAAGAATGGATAATAAAGGCCTCTAACTACCAGTAACTAATACTGAGTGATATCCATACAAATTTCACTTTCAGATTAATTTGTTGCAAAAGGCTGAATTGAAAATATTATCCATCGTTGAACTACAAATTTATCAAGAAAAAGTGATGAAAACTCAATAAACCAACGACAGTATACAAATTCAGACAAAAAATGGATATAATTTCTCATTACAATTCAGAATTATGCTGCTTGTCTGTTTTATATAAAAATCCTGGTTTTGTTACACTGTTTTAACAAAAGCAAGTTAGAAAAAGAAATCTAACAAATAAAATGTGTCAGCAAGTCAATGTTCTGCAAACCGATGGCGGATAATGCAAACAAATACTTTCCAATGCTTCACCTAATATGCTGAATTATAAGGTGCTTTGGGCAGATCTGTAGCAAACAGCCTGAAGCAGGACAGATTATGATATTGCATTACATGAAGTTTGTTGGTTTTGTTTTTGTTTGTTTTTTTGTTGTTTGGTTTTTTTAAAAACAGTTTAACAATTTCAGTTGTTCCTCTTAAAGCAGCAATTCAAATTTACACCCCCACAAAGATTTCTTCACAGTTTTACTTCAGTAGTTTACTGCAGGACAGTCTGACAAATACTGTAGAAGAGGCAACTGCTTAAAAACATTTCAGTTTTTTTTACTTACTTGGCACTGGCCCATCCAATGTGTATATTGTAGTTATTAGCAAAGTACACAAAACTGTGAAAATGGCAAAATACATTTTCAAAAGTTAGTGAATTTTTAATATTTACTTATATTACAAGTGATACTGTCAATAACCATGTGACTAAATACAATGGTAGTCCCTGGAAAATTCAAATTTGTTTGTAAACCCTTAAAATGAAATTGCAGCACTGGACTGATACAATTCATGTCTGTCTTAATCAACCCCATCAAAACCCTGAGTATTTTCAATCGCTAGAAGAAGTTTATCCCATAAATCTTCAAATGAGTCATATGGAGGCAAATCCAAGCGATTAAAGCTGAAAAACAGATGAAAACTCTTAAGTATTTTATCACTCTTACTAAAGGTCATAATTTACCTAAATTAAATACTCACCAGGTATGAGCTCTTGGCAGTTTTTCAGGGGAACCCCACTGTTCAACTGTAAACAACTGTGGTCCATTTGAACCTGCAGAAAAGAACACATCAATTTTCACCCCATTATGAGATTCTTTTATAATTAGAAATTCAAATTATGAAATATTTTGGAGTTTTGTAATCCAATTCTGATGTTAGTAGGAGCTATCTATATGAAGCAAATACAGTTTATACTCAGTAATGATCAATAATCCCAACTCACTTGTATTTTTAATTCTTTCTTGCTATATCTTAATTTCAAGAAACTTTCACACCTTAAGCTCAGAAGTCTAAGACCCAAATGTATATGCAAAGTAGTTGGCATGGAAAATTTTTTGCAGATGATAGTTTTATAGTGTATAAGTTTTGCATGTAAAAATTTAGACATGTTTATCACAATGTGCCAAGTTATATAACCTGGCAGAAAGTATTCAATGTCCACCTTTACCTATGCAACAACAGAGTAGAGTAACTGAGAACTTTTTGAAACACGGTGGCTCCAGGGATGTACACAGGCACCCGAGAGAAGTTTTTTGGCTAGCAAGTCCAGCTCCAGGTATGCCTGTGCCTTCAGCAACTCTCTTACAACATGTTTCTGAAAGTTTCTTGGACCTCTCAACTCTCGCCAAGAGGATGCAAAGGGCATTTTGTAACCATTTCCTTAAGCTGTTGAAAGCATTTGTGTATGTCTGGAGAAGACTGTGTAATTAAAAAAAAAAAATTAAAAAAAAAAATCACTATCTTGTCAGAGAACAGCAGATGATCTCTGACAATGGGTGTCCTCTGACTAGTCTACAAGATGACCATCAATAACAGTTAGAGAATTGTATTGCAAGGCAGATGGCTACCCAAGTATGAGTAGCCTTCTGCTTCTGAAATGGAAGATGTGAAACATGTTTCAGATTAAAAATGAGCAGCAGTAATGAGAACAGGTTGATCCATGAATACAGCTGAGGTATAAGTGCTGTGTGGAGTACCTTTAGACATATGAAATGAATTTGGTTTTATAATGCAGGCAGACACCTTCCCTTTTTTTCCATGACTCCTCCAAAATGTTGGTGGGTTTTTTGACTACGCAAGTTATAACTGACAATTCAAAAATATTTCATTTGTGGTTTTAGAGAGCCATGAAAAAAAGAAATGTATACATATTCATAATAAAATGAAATTATATTATAACAACATGTAATAATGCACATTGCAGAAGTGGATTTGGAAGATGTTAGCCAACTTATATAAGAGGCGGCGGGGGGAACAACCAAACCAACAAAAACCCCAAGACAATTAATCCCAAACATGAAAATAAAACAAGGGGGAAAAAAAAAACCTTTCACAACTACTAACATACACAAAAAGGCAGGAAATACCAATCAATACACAGAAACTATACTTCAGACAAGTCTAGTGAATGAACTAGACAGATGAGAGCAAACACTGAGCACTTCATCCTAAAATATTATCAGTGAGACAGGTTTGTCAGTAGTTGTGGGAACACTTTCAGCTCCTCTTCTTTACTTTCTTCTTTGGGATTACATGTTTCTTCAATGCAGAAGGCTGGTTAGGAAAAGTAACTAGTAAGAACGTCTGGAATAAGGATGAGGCAGAGAAGCAGCTCTATGACTGATGGTGCATTCTACCACATGACAAGAAAAAACTCCCTTTTAATAGCTAGGTAAGAATAAGTTTGCATTTTAGCTATCCAACTAATTAACTAGAGGCTGACAAAGCAGGGTGGGGGGAAGACAAGAAATATAAGAAAGCCACGTTTCTTCAGTGTCCTAGTTCTCAAACTTGGGTGGATTTGCTCGCAGACATCAAGTACTCCCTTTTTATGAGCAGAAATTCCTCTCTGGGCCACAAGAGGGAGATCTCCCGCTAGAAAGCCAGCTCTAGGACCGCAGCCCGAAAGTGGTAAGAACCACAGGGGCAGCCCGGCAGCAGCAAAAAGCCACATACCAACACAAAGCACTGAAGAACTACCTACAGTTCTTCAAATACAAGCAGGTACTGAAAATGTGATTGTGTTCATTACTGGGGTTTAGTAAGGATGGCATGCTGACCACAGTAAAGCAGAAATAACTAAGAGAAAGAAACAAAGCACTGTGCAAGACAACTGCTAATCGGGTTTTTCATTAATGAGTAAACAGAACTACAGCAACTGAGACTTGACCAGAAGACTGCCCAAGGATATCCTAATCCCTGGGAAGAAGGGAGCCAAGAGCTTCAACAGTTTCTTTCCCTATATCATTCCTTAGTTCTATCTCTGGTAGTGTTTTTAGACAAATAAAAAGCCAGAGGCCGCAGAATGCCAATTGGGTTCCAACGCGATGAACATGTGCTGTAACTCCAACAGTACCAAGGTTCAGGTGCAGCAGCACACACATGGCTTAAGTCTGCTGAGGGCACTGTCCCTCCCATTGGAACTCACAACTAATTCACTGATGGAACAGAAAAAATAAACTGAGTATTTACAATGAAAATGAAGAGATGGAGAAATGGGGACACATGGTGGGTGGTATTTGTTCACAAATCTAGTGTTTTATAAACAAATTTCTGTCTTGTTTACAAAGAAGGAAATGTTTATTCAAATATGCAAGTCAGGCTATTCACTCATTTGCACAGGATCTCAAGCACTTTTAGCCTTAATAAAGTAGTCTGGCAGAAAACATAATAGCTAATGGCAGCTGAAAACAGACTTCCCATAAGCAAAATACCCCCACACTTTGTGGGCTGTTCCATCTGCTTGCCCATGGTTTTTCCACAGTGGGTTTTCTGGCTTTGGTGTTGAGGTCTGCTCCCCAGTGCCATCTGCTTGTTTCAGTCTCTGCATTGTAGGTTCACTACTTTTCTTTTGGCATTATGTTTAACTGGTGTCATTTCAGTGGTCCTCTTCAGAGTATATCCTTACAAACAATTGTATCTGTACAACTGTGGCTTGTGAGCAGATAATGCAGTTGGGGAACTTAGGAGAATGTGAATAACTGCTGATGCGAGCATGTCTTTGCAATCAGATCTCGGATAAACTGAGAATTTTCTTCAAGCTCAATCAAGTGTAAACAGGGATTTTTGCAGCTCTTTAGAATTTTAAAAATCTACATTCATTTGAGGAAGTCCTATACATCTAAAAACTTCCAAAACCAGAATTAATATAAAGCATTTACAGAACATAGGAAACGTGATCTAAGTGACTCTTCTCTAGCTTTGTTTCTTATAACTGCCAGTGTATACTCATTTTTAAAGCAAAATTTGAAAAATAATATGCTTATGTTTGAATTCAAATATCACAATGTCAGCATGTTCTCTGTTACTTGTGAGCATAATCGTAAGTACTCACCATACAGCTCAGCAAACCCATTCATAGGTACGCGTGATGTGCCAGTAACAAATTGAAGTAATCTTATTCTCTTTTCAGAGTCCATCATTAAGACTGCCTACGTAAGATATTGATTACAATTAAAGATTTGTTTTTAAATTAAGGTTTTAAGCTAGCATATTTATGCAACATAGTTTCTATCTCTAAATCATTATCCTTTATATATATGCAGGTTTTTTTAGTGACACACATAGTCAACTTCTCTGCTATTGCTAAAAGCTATGAAGTCAACAATTTTTTAATGGCACTGTAACAAGAGTACGGTTACTGGCTTAGCAGGCTGTTAAAATACTTCCCTTGAAGATTTGGCCCCTACTTTCTTTGAACTTTCCTGACGTTATGAACTAGCAGCCAAATTCCTGTAATTTATTAAACAGAAAAGTTTAACACCTCTTTAATGGAACCATGCCAGAAAAAAACTACACAGAAATATTTTTAACCCCAGTCAGACATGGATTTTTTTTTAAAAAGCAAGTATCAGTACCGTATTTACATTCTTACCATGCATCTCATCTTTAGTTTTCTTACTATCTTTCCCAGGAATTTTAATGGTCAAATATTTACCTACCTATTCATGAATCACAGGATAAACTAGCATAGCTGAAAGGCAGCAGCTTTTGAACAGGTTTTAAGTAAAAAAATATTAGAAATTCATGATATACCTTCCAGAACCACTGTATTACTTGATGGTTTATGTTGTAGCCATTTTTGTATTTTGTATGTAGTTTCCAATCAGCCACATCCACATCTCCCAGTCCACACATTAATAACTACACAGATAAAAAAACAAAAAAAACAAAAAAAACACCACCAAGGTTTTAAGTCAGTAACATAAAGTTTCAACATAATTTGTTTTCTTTTCCATGATACACTTACCTCTAGCTCATTTTCATCAAAAATTTTAATCAGATCCTGTGGTATTAGTTCAAAAAAGCCCTGAAAAGGAGGGAAGTTTTTAAAAATCAAGTCAACATTATTTAAGCATTTTTGTTCACTGAGAATGGTATTTAGATGCTTTAGTAAACAGAGCCAAAGCAATACATCAAATACAGATGTTTGGACACCAGCAGTCCCCAGTTTGGTTATAGTACTTTTAATTCTGACTTATCTCACATCTTTATTGTGCAACACTGAATGGTGAATTTCTAAGTCTGAATATCGTATATGTAATATAATTTACACAAATAAGGATAAACCAGCTAGTTTAATTTAATTCTACTAGTTTGATTTAATTTTCATTTCTGCAGAGTTCATTAAATAGCTTGCACTAAAGCTAAAGCTGTCAGCCAGGATTGAGAAATAAGCAAATTTTTCAATATGAATTAAACACTGCAGTAAAAACATACCAAAAATATTTTTATGTCTGAAATAATTCAACGCTGGCACTACAAACAGTATCAGTGCCTTTTTTATACCTGTAACAACATTATCTGTGGGTCTTCAGAATGTCCAAAAAAGCTCATCTTAAGATTAGATGCAACAAATTCTTAGAATTTCTTTTGTAATTAAAACTATACCTCTTTAAAGGCTGCCATTTGTTTCTGCACTCTGCTCACAAATCTCCACTGAATTACAAGACTGTAAAAAACCAAACCAAAACATTTAAAATAAAAGCAATTCATATACAAAGCAACAACTTCCTTTTGTTACTACAACTAACACACAGCCCCTATTACTAGAGGGGATATCCAGTGAGATACATTGCACATAGTGACCACTACTTACTGAATGTAGTCTCTCTTGTTCTTGTTGGTGACAACTATTTCTGATCCACCACTTTTCAGTTCATGTTGATGGGTCTAAATGCAGTACATAGAATAGGTCTTAAATGAGATAAGTATGTAATAGAATTCATATGCTAATATTAGGTAATTTAGTTAACTTTTGAAGACTGCAGAATTTGAAAACTATGAGAAATAGAACCAGTTTCACAGGTCACCTGAATAAATAGAATTTGGTTGATTGATTTAAAAAAAAAAAAAAAAAGTATTATTCAGGCATGCCAGGCTGCAATGGAGCAACCTCATTTTTTTTCTGACCTGCTACAACAGACTACATAAGTTAGCACACAAGTTCTCAGTAATGTGGTCTTTACTAACCACATATTCAGTGACCCAGCCTTTTTTCCAGATCTCAAGGAAAAACACTTACAGAACAATTTCAGCAATGGTCCCAATAAATAAGTGAAACAATATACATATCTGTTACATAATGATTTATATTACTAGAACCTCAGTAGACAAATATCTGATTTTCAGTTCATTACAGATGTACATTTTCATGCTCTTACTTAGATCACTTTAGTTACACAAGACCACAAAGGCTATTATCCTACTTAGATCTAGTTGGCACCCGTAATTTGGAATTTTTATTCAAGACCTGTGGTATTTCTACATGACTTATCTTGGATAGCTTTCTACACAGCAATGAACTTGTTTATTCCATAGCTGTCTAGTACGTGTTAGAGAAAAACCTCTATTATTATCTCCCAGTGAAATCTGTGATTCCTGCCACTTCCAAAAGAGCTCATCCTTTCCAGCCAATCACATAAAACCAGCCTCTACTCCAGATTAAGTAATGGGACTATGGATATCTTAGTCTCAGTTGCATTCACAGCAACAGCTACATTTCAATACCAGTATTATTTAAGAAAAAAGCACGTGCTATTTTTTAAAGCTCTGCTTATTTCCAAGTCCTTTATCACATCACAGCCAGGCTAACAGAGCACTGCATGAGCATGTGCCAGCTAAAAGAAGCAGCTGAGTGAACAAACCAATATGACTGTGAATGAAGGGTTTTGCTTAATACCACAGAGATAAAAATCAGCTAATTTCACAGGTCAAATGTTTTCTTTCATGTTTTGTCTATTCTACTTTACATAAACATACTAACCTGACCAAAAAGTTCTTCATCAACTATAAATCTGAGGTCCAGTTCTGTTGGATCATTTTCAAGAATCCATCTCAGAGAATTGTAATATTCACTATCCTAAGAGAAAGAATTACAAAATAGTAAATACAAAACAGAGTAGGCACCTTTTAAGCTACAAGAGGCTCCATTACAGCCCAGTGAATGCTGCTACCTAGGATAATCCTGTATTGGATACAGAGACTCTGCAATTATACAAAGCTACAAAGACATTTAAAGATGTCTGAAACCTGAAGACTCAGCAATCTCAGGACTAAAAATCTCTCACGCAGCAAACTGGTGATAAGATGCCACAGCATTATCTGAATTAACATATTTTGGACTCTTATCTGCCTCTCGTCCTGTATTTATCTTCCCTGTATTGTTAGGCATTACTACAAAGAGCCTTAGAAAATGAAAATTAAGATAAAGCCAATCACATCCTGGGCTGCACCAAAAGAAGCATGACCAGCAGGTCAAGGGAGATGATTCTCCCCCCTACTCCGCTCTCGGGAGACCCCACCTGGAGTACTGCATTCAGCTCTGAGGCCCCCAGCATACAACAGGCATGGACATGCTCAAGCAGATCCAGAGGAGGGCCATGAAGATGATCAGGGGGCTGGAGCACCACTCCTATGAGGACAGGCTGAGAGAGTTGGGGTTGGTCAGCCTGGAGAAGAGAAGGCTCCAGGGAGACCTTGTACAGGCCTTCCAGTACTTAAAGGGGGCCTACAGGAAAGATGGGGAGGGACTCTTTAACTGGGAGTGTAGTGATAGGACGAGGGGTAATGGTTTTACACTGGAAGAGGGTAGAGTTAGATTAGATATTAGGAAGAAATTCTTTACTGTGAGGGCAGTGAGACACTGGGACAGGTTGCCCAGAGAAGTTGTGGATGCCCCATCCCTGGAAGTGTTCAAGGCCAGGTTGGATGGGGCTTTGAGCAACCTGGTCTGGTGCAAGGTATCCCTGCCTGTGGCAGGGGGGTTGGAACTAGATGATCTTTAAGGTCCCTTCCAACCCAAACCATTCTATGATTCTACGGTACTGAGAAAAAAAAAAATCAGGACACATCTATAAATCTACTACTCAGAAACAGATAGGAACTATATTCTGTATTCTTATAGGACAGCAAAAACAGTATTAGATTAAAGAGACCGAATAAAAATCACTCTGCCCAGAACTACTCTAGATAAGAATCATTATCAGGGGAACAAACAAACAAGAAAATTGTAAGGACCATGTTTTCCTCTAAAAATGTTACATAGCATCACTCAAATATTTTCAGTCTCTGGAAGTATAAGAACAGGTTTCTTTTTAACAATCAAAAGACACAAACTAATTTAAAAAACAGGTTGAGAGCGCAATCCCAAAGATGTTTATTTTTAATTTTAAGAACACTAGTGTCTAAAAATATTTTAAGAAAACATCATAGAAAGTTTAGAGTCAAGTTTTCAATACAGCTTAACTGACTTAAACCAGAGTCTAGGTCTCTCTGATTTTCACTGGAAGTTTTAATTCCTACACAAGTTACAGACTGTGCTGATTTTGGCAGGGCATTCATTTTCTTCATAGTAGCTAGTGTGGGGCTATGTTTTGGATTTGTGCTGAAAACAGTGTTAATAATGCTGAGATGTTTTCCTTACTGCTGAGCGGGGCTTACACAGAGTCAAGGCCTTTTCTGCTTCTCTCACCACCCCACCAACGAGTAGGCTGGGGGTGCACAAGAAGTTGGGAGGAGACACAGCCGGGACAGCTGACCCCAACTGACCAAAGGGGTATTCCAGACCATATGACATCATGCTCAGCATATAAAGCTGGGGGAAGAAGAAGGAAGGGAGGAGGTTCGGAGTGATGGCGTTCGTCTTCCCAAGTAACCGTTATGCATGATAGAGCCCTGCTTTCCTGGAGATGGCTGAACACCTGCCTGATGATGGGAAGTGGTGAATGAATTCCTTGCTTTGCTTTGCTTGCGTGCGCGGCTTTTACTTTACCTATTAAACTGTCTTTATCTCAACCCATGAGTTTTCTCACTTTTACCCTTCTGATTCTCTCCCCCATCCCACCGGGGCAGGGTGGTGAGCAAGGAGCTGTGTGGTGCTTAGTTGCTGGCTAGGGTTAAACCATGATACAGACTTATAAAAGACGCAGCCTAAAATTTCTTTGAATCATGCAGCTTCAAACTTTCACAATGTCATTAAAGATATATAAAAAAGTTACTATGAACATGAAATCCTAACATACACGATAAAGCAAATTACATACCACAGACTCCATATCATGAAGCGTTATTGGTTTTTGGAGCATCATCTTGTAAAAAGGACGAATAAAAAAGGCTTGAAAGAAGAAGAAATAAATTGAACAGTATGTAACTTACAATTCAAAATATGCACAGTATTAATCTAAATATCACATTACATAAAATAAATACTAACCATCCAAAAGTTTGCCATGGTAAACAGCCATTCCAGCTACACGACCTATAAACTTGAAATAAGAGAGATGATCTTCATTGCAAAGTCCAGAGTTTGGATTGATCTGCAGAGTATAGTTATCTCTGAAGTTGAGGGAGGGAGCAGGGAAGAGAAAGAAAAACAAAATATTGTACTATTGGAACAGTCTCACATTTGAAGATCTGAAAAACATCCCTGGTTAAATAAGGTATTACTTTTCATCAGGTTGAAAGAATAATCATAATTGGATTTATAAATCAGTAATCTAATATTAAAGAATACTCAGTAGAAGATTCTATTAGCACAGTAGAAATAAAAGTTTTGAAACACCATTAACTAACTACCTTTGTAAGTTAGAGATATACCAAAGAGAAGGGATTAACTCCTATTAAAGTAGTCAGAGTAACATTCTCTGTATTATTTGTTAAATACTGCCTTTTCTGTAAGTAGCAGATGGTTGCAAGCATATGCTTGTCTATGCAAAGACGACATGGCTTATGTTAGACTGCTGGAAAAAAAAAAAAACCAAAACCAAACCAAAACCAGGTACTGTCTCCACATTATTCTTCTGTCAAACAAAGAACTAGGTGCAGAATATTGCAGTTATTAACAACCCTCCTATACAATTTAGGAGGTGAAAAAAAGAGTAATTCCATTCTTAAAGTATGTATAAGAAATACAATTGATCTGCTTTCCCTAACTAGTCTGCATGTCTTCTAGACCTGTATTACTTACGTAGCTGAATATTCGAACAATCCGTAATAAGGATTAAACATTTCCTTAGAGAGAAGGAAGAACCATTCCCTGGCCACTCCTCCATAGTCTAAACCTTTTTCACCATCAAATTCAATCCACAGTCTTGCTTTAAGGAAATCTGCTCTCTTTACAGCTATAATTCTTCTATAAGAATCTTCAAGGATTGTTGTGCGATGAATTTTCATTTCAAATCTATTTGGAATATCACTCTAAAAAAAAAAAAAAAAGAAATTAAAATATAGACTAATAGAACAAAACCCAGCATCTTTTAGTCTTGCAAAGTACGCAAATTCTGTAAACAAAGAATGGCACACAAATCCTTTTCTTAAATAATTTGGAAACATAACACAATATGATTGACAAGAGGCTCTATTTACATACAATTCAACTAGCATGGAGAGTTTCAAAGTTCTATTTCACACCAAGAAAACAGGGTTAAAATAAGTTCTTACTGGTAACAGCATATGCTCAGTTGTTCTGCATGCAGCAAGGCATGGAATCTTTTTTAACACTAAAAATTCATCACATTATAGGCTTGACTGAAAAAAAAAAAAAGCTCAGAGTTTATAAATAAAATTATTTTAGAACAATTTTACCTGACTTATTTCACCTTCTAGTTCAATATTCTAACTATAAGGCTAGGTGTCCCTTTCTCTTACTTAAGACATAGATGACAAACAAGTATTCCTACAATATTAAAATAAATATCAGTCCACTTAAAATTTGAAGTCACAGGAACAAATCACAAGATTTATATTTACTGTCATACAGGAAAATATTTAAATAAAAATATCCAAGGAGCTCATATTTGCTGCTGAGCTTTCAGAGTAAGCTCCTAATAAACCAGGAATAAAACTTTGCTGAATCATTAAATCACTATATGAGAACAGAGTATTTTCTTGATTTCACTTGTTTCAGCCAGTTTATTTCAGCAATTACTTCAGGTAAAATGGAGAAATTTAGTGAAAGTGGGAACAGGAAATTTCAAGTCGTGTTGCTCTATGACTAGATTAGGATGATGCAGTGAAACTCAATATATTTCAAATTCCAAAGAACTAGTCACAGTCTCAGTAGAAGTAATGAATTTTTGAATGCAGAAATATTTAATAAATCACTCTGAACAGCACGTGTTCAGATATGCTTCCTTTTTATTTTCTTATACTCCTTAAATAATGTATCCTAAATTAAAAAAAAACAAAACCGGAATGCTGCTTTTAAATGTAATGCCTATTTATATTCAACAACAGCTTCAGCCAAACTACAAGCAAAAAATAATTACTTGGGGTGGGGGAGCACATAATTTGTCATTTTCCAAGTTGCAAAATACTGTGCAATATTATATCTCTAATTTACAGAATGGCTGAAATATGTAGGTCTTTTTCATCATTTCAGAAAGCAGTAAATATTCCTAAACTAAAATAAATAAATAAATCCTGGTTTTAGTTGCAAATGAAATTTTCAGAAAAAAGTTCAAGCAATAATAAAATCAATTACTAAAACCAAACTTAGCTGATTAAAATAGTATTCAATAATTAAATCTCAATAAAAATCAATCTGTTCCCCTAATTGTCATTTTGGTATTTGTGAATGCTTAAAATGCAATAGTAATGTATGCTTTAAAATCTACTTGTGTATTTAATTCTTGAATTACTACAATTATATTGTGTGGCTGAGCTGTCTATCACTTCTCAGATTAGGATAATGACATTTGAATGAATGCCAAGCTTGTTTGACTAGGAACACAAAAAAATGAGGTGCACATATAGTTGTGTACAATGCTCAAAATGCATTTGTGTACAGCTCAAAATGCATAGGTTTCAGAAAGGGTAGAGGCAGACTTGGTACATAAAAGGTGAAGTATGGGTCTAAACTCAAAGGCTATTATTATATATATAAAATATCTCCCAAGGATACCAAGTTTGATTGCAGTTGTGCAAAGACTCATTGTTATCTGGATATCCAGATGCTATTTACAGTCTTTTATGCTTTGTGTTATAAATATATCTGGCACTGCCACTTCAAAGTAGAACTTGCAAATGAGATGCATAAACTTAAGATTTTAAGGCTATAACAATTTATTAGTCATCTAGCCTGACCAAGATGACAGTACAGATTTCTATCTGGACAGTCTAAAATCTAGTTTGAGAACTTCTATTTCCATATTCTGAGTTCCAAAAACTATTATGTGCTAGATCAGTGATTTCCAAACTTTTCTGTTGCCAGCCTACTTCCAGGTTCACAATTTTTTTAACCTTTTAGAACTTCTTCTCTTTCAATCACATTGCTTGCAGTCTCATCACTGCATAAAGTCACAAACCCTACTGTTAGGTTAAATGCTAATTGTTACCAAGTCGCTGCTTCACAAATGTATTTGTGATCAGACAGTAAATCTACCTTCCCTAAGTAGGTTACAAAGTTCAATTTCCTTTCACTGTAACCCAAGCTTTCCTTTGTTTAGGGGCATAAGTTTTTTAACCTTCTGCTGGATTACTACTGATTACTAACCTGTTTCTTCAATTTCTTTCTGAAGAACTCATACTTCCGCTTATAGTCCCTGGAGTAAGGCACAGCCTTTGGAAAAAAAAAAAAAAAGGGGGGGGGGAGAAAAAGTGCTTGAGATACTCTAACAATTAATGTAACATAAACTAGTCTATATTTGTGAAACATAGACCATGCATTTAAGTTCTCAGAAAACAGGAATACATGTTTTACTAAGTATCAGGGGAGACTTTCAATTTATAAATACATGGAGAGTTCAAAACATCTGGAATGAAAAGTACTACTTTGTTCAGATCATTTGTTCTGATCAGTTCCATAGAATTTATCCGGTGCTTTACTATTAGCTGATGTGACTGACTAAGATCACTGACTGGCCCAGATCAAAGTGACCAAAATGCCTTTGGTGACTTACATAACGCATAGTCTTTCCTTGCTGTATCATGACAGACCTGGCTACAAACACCTCTATTTTCCATGGACAGAGAAGGTTGTTTACATATGTGGGCTATTAATAAACACAGATATCAGCTGAACACTAAAACCCATCTATAATTATAATGTGCACCGTCTTTGCAATTAGTACGGGTAATTTTGCACTTCGGATTAAGTATCAAGGCTAGATAATTATTTTTCAGTTGGAAATTTATTCCATCCCTTTTAAAGCCATTTTCTTTTTTCTTCTTTGGTTTTTTGGTTTGTTTTGGTTTGGTTTTTTTTAAGTTTACTTCATGAATTGAGCTAGTATTATTTCGGACACTGTGGATAAAAAAAATAAATAAAGTTTCTTACCCACTTCAAATCCCACCCCCAGCCTATAAGGAAACTTTCTTACTACTCTGCAAACCAATTTTTCTTTCTGGCATTTAAAGACCATTTCCACAGAAAGCTTTCTAAACAGTCTTTAAAAAGAAATAAAAATGCCTTGTTCAAACACCCTGGAAGTTTCATCTTCTAGACTGAGTACCTGATAAATGACAAGAGTTTGTTTGGATTCTATTAACAATATTCTTGAAAAATATGTAAAGCTACATAAGGAAAGCTTACTGGTCCAGTTATTGCCACATTTTGCAATCGAGGATCCTCCCATTGTGTTTTCTTTGTATCTGAAAGACATTTCTTAGTTAGCTCTGTTAATTTTAGATAATGTTCAGAAACGAAAATGATGAGTTGGGGGAGAATACTACATTGTACATACTGTGGTTTATGAAGAATATTCTTCCATCTGTGTGAGTTCTCTCTTCCCACCCTGGCTGTAAGAAGGAGACACTTTTATTATAAATTTCTGACTATACAGTTTGCATAGAATTCAACATGATCTGCAGCTGGGGGCATTCCCCCACACCATATACTCTCAGCACTGGAATTCAAAATAGAGTATTTTTTGTATTAAAAAAGCAGGCTGCATTTTCTCATGTGCAAGTTTCGATAGTGCTAATTTAAGTATTAAAATTGTTGTATCTGCAAAACAAGTATAAAATGGCTTGCTTACTGGTAATGGGCCCAGGTCTACTGGATCTAGGGATCTCCTTGGATGAGCAGAAATTTTCAGTCTTGGATCTTCCTTTGAAAACAAAACAAGCAGCACGTTAAAATCCTTTGGTATTGTTTTGCTTTTAATTTTTTCCTCTTTATTAGTGATTGTGTAAACAATATACCTAGTACCAACTAGATAACTGTTGCATATTCTGCAGCCAGGTAGTTCCCTGAGGATTCTCAGTCCTCCAGTAGTTTACAATCATCTTCTAATGACTTCTCACTTTATTTTGTGTGTGTGTATATATATATATATCTGCTAACCGTGCATATAAGCTATCACAGTTTTACAGTTATGACAGAAGTGTCATTTAGGAGATGCTTTACATCTGCGAAACAGATTCCTATAGACATCAGTATATTCCTCCTTCCAAGCTAAACTTTCAAGTACCAATACAGTTTGTAAAATTTGTAATGTTCTGCTCCTGATAGATATTTTAAATGACTTTGCATTTTTATTACATATGTTCCTTAACAGACATAACACAGCTATCTTGTCACTAAAGAAGTCTACAAAAGCTTGCTGAAAGCAGCAAAGCTTTGACTTGACAGGAACTAGAATTTCAGTCCATAAGAGCAGTTTTCCATTACCCATGTTGTAGTTTTGGTATTGTGGTCAATAAAGAATGGTCTCCCATTGGGTGCATGTCGGACCTCCCAGCCTTTAGGGAGAAATCCTTGCTCCATTTCAGGCTGCTGCTGAGAAGACTGTTGTGATGAATCACTTGATGTTGCCTGTGGTTGTCTTCCTATACAAATACTTTGCACAGCTGACAACTGACTTGTTTCCATAGCAGTCTATGGTAAATGACCAAAAAAAAAAAAAATCAAATCAAAGCCCTGTAGAGCAATACATTTTTTCTATTAGCCTATATTTTTGACTCATGAAAGCAGTTTCCTAAAGCAAGTGCCAGACAATACATAGATTTGTTTCGTCTAATATCAACAACATTGACTAACAATTACTGATTATGCTACCAGGGTTAAAAGAAGTCTTTCAGGTTTCTCAATCAGCTATCGCTCTCCAGAAGGGTTTCTTGGTACACTAATAGTAGAGTGACTTGCCATAAGTATTACTGTTCCTAACTCTCGTTGCATTCTCTCAGCTATTTTCTGTAGTGCTTTACCAGTTTATGCCTTTCGCATGTTCTATTTCAAAGAGGTCTCTAAACTTTACTGATATTATGTGAGATGTTTAAAAGGTTAAATTAATAAAAACATGAATAAATTAGAAGACAGACAGAACCTGTACAACTGGCTTTATCCAGGTAGTGGTTCTAGAATTGTGATCTATATAATACGACCTCCCTTTTTCATCTTGTCGTTCTTCCCAGCCTGGGGGTAATCCAGATGAAGTAGGCAGTAACTAAATATTAGTGATAACAGAAGAAAAACAATTAAGAAAACCATGAAACTGACTGTGAAAAGGCTTTCCTCTGTCAAATTAAAACAAAACAAAACTATAATCCAGAAGGTTCATGATTTTCACAAACTGGATAAAACAGAAAAGCAGTTTTTAAGTCCTTGCTGAAGAGTATGAAGTGACAGAATTTTTTTTTTTTTTTTTTTTTTTTTAATTCAAGCTCCTCATCTAAAAGGATTCATTTATATACCTGGTTTAGACATGGCTGATCCAGCCTAGTACTTCCAGCTATGAGCTCACAGCTTGCAGTGTCACCATGAAAACATAATGTACGGATGGTGGTACAGCTTTTAATTACAAAGCAAACAATTTGAAAAACAAAACTCCTATCTTCATGGGAAGACTACTTCTTTCTGCAAGCTCTATCCATGCATTAAGCTAACGGTAAACAAAAACCACAGAGCTGGAACATGAAAGCTTTACAACTGAACTCCAATATTGCTAGACTCGTAATCGCAATTTTGTCAGGACAGCTGCCAGAAGCAGAAGGCCAAATCTCATTTAGAATGTCAGCACGTAATACGTAATGTAAAAAAAAAAACAAAAACCAAAAAACTTTTACATGAAGAAAATCCTTCAGCTTCTCTGCTACATAAGCCTGTGTTTTTTGGAAAATGACGTACCACCGGATGTGCAGGCTGCTCTTCAACTCTGTATGTTTGCAGACTACCTCTTCTGCTGGAATGGTTCTTGAAGTAGTGAAGAGGAATGACACATTAATTATTATTGCAGCTTTAAGGATGGCAGCAAACAGTCAACAAAAGTTATCACACTATAAACTATTACAGTTTTTATCTTGAACAAAATGTCTTATTTGTTTTGAAACATCAATTTAATATAATATTTTTGAAACTCCTGTTTTAACACTGCTAGAAACATTAAGTTCACAGT